>NC_079440.1:63187038-63277038 GCF_903798145.1 Danio aesculapii
GTTTCCGCTGCGCTCTTGTTTCACCCTCAGACCGAGAAAGAAGCGCAGCTCGACGTGAACCCTCCGCCGAAACACCGAACTCAAGCCGAAAACCGACGATTTATTTTAAAATAACGTTTACATTTCGGAGTGACTCCGTTTTCTTTATTTTTTCCTCTTTACGATCCTCACCGAGCACCGTCGACCGTACTCTCAGACGCGGCAGCAGCGCCAGAACAAGCGACACACCGGCGAACAAAGGAACCCGTCAGTCCGCGACACCGGCCCTCAACACCCGTTAGTTATGAGTCATGTGGCCGTAGAAAATGTGCACGGTCTGGATCAGCAGGTGAGCAGGGGCTGGGGTTATGTTTGGCGGGCGGATGGGCTCTGGAAGCGGCGGTGTGTAAGATGGAGGAGCCGGGATGGCGGCGGTGATGATGGCGGCGGTGGCGGATCCACACACGAGGCTTCATTGGTGTTTACGGGCCGCAGGAGCTCTAGATCCGCCGGAAAAGCCTTCAGCTGCCGCTTCATCCTGCCGCTCTTCGGCCTGTCATTAAGTCTCCGTCTGACCTACCGATTATTTAGTATTGTTCACATTAGGCCGTGTTTTCGTGTCATTTTGTGACGTTACAGTCACCGATTACTATTTGTCCGTAATATAAGCAGGCAGACGCAAACCGCTGAATCTGGTTCCGGTTAAATGAGGGTCCAAACCGGTTTTTATCACGGTTTAATCTGTCTGGTGGTTACCGTATGAGCAGGCGGGTTAAAGGGACAGTATTGTAAAACACGGGTTTCCACTCGTTCTCCCTGGTGTTGGTGTAAACCCCTGAGGTTATCAGTTTCTGTTGAACACAGTAAGATGTCTCGATCATCTGCTGGACAGTGGCAGCTTTCATATCTTTTGTCTTCCTCTTATCAATGTTAAATATTCTCTAAACTCATATTTTGTGTTCAGAAGCAGACCGAAATGATTAAATTATTACTAAATTTGTTTAAATTGAGGGATTTGTTATAAATCTTGTGACCTAATTTACTCTTCAAACGAGCAGTACCGAATAAAGCTGTTGTTTTAGCTGTAATTGATGTGCACGTGGCAGTGTGTGTGTGTAAGTGCAGTGTGTTCAGGTGTGTGTTCCAGTTCAGTGAGATGTGTTGTGTTTTTCAGCTGGCTGCCCTAGACTTGAGCTCCGCTGATGTTCAAGGTGTCACTGGAAGTGAGTTTCTGTTCCTCATTTCAGCACGTCTCTGTGCTCCACATTCTGTGTTTAATCCCTCAGTTCTGGGCTGGAAGTGGAGTTTGTGGTGGACAGACTGACTGATGTTTGTTGAAGCAGAGCTGTGTGTGTTTGCCATATTAACCCCGTCTCCTCTTCTCCAGGGCGCTACATTCCACCACATTTAAGGAACAAAGAAGCTGCTAAAAATGGTATGAGACTAATTTTATTAATATTTAATAATGTGATCCTCCAAGTCTGAATGCTTTAATGATTTTTATAAGATAGTATTGATCTACTGTACTTGCAACATAAAGCTGTAGTTCACCCAAAACTTAATTCAGTCATAGAGTCGCCCAGTGCTGCTGTCAAACCCGTGAGTTTCTTTTATCAGTGTTTAACACAAGATGAGGTTTTGAAAAGTGTTGGAGGCCTGCACCCATGCAGGACCTGATTTACTCACTCTGGGAGTCAGTGTTACAGTTTTCAGCTTTCTTCAAAATATCAAGAGACTCATAACGGTTTGGAAACACTTGACCGTAAATAGTGAGCAAATCTTCATTTTTGTGTGGACTGTCCCTTTAAAACACTGCGTCTGCATCATATCCCCATAGTCAGGGAATAAACCAGTTCTGTGACGTCTCCCATTAGAACATGCATGAAGTAAAATTCATTTTTAGACATTTATTATAATTATTGCACCCTCATATTTATCACCATTGTGCATGATATAAAATTATACACAATTAAAACGATATCTTGTGTACAATAGTTAAACTTGATATACAAATGAGCAGTCTGGTTTCTACAACTTTCTGCATTTAGACTCTAAACAGCTAGAGATTGGACATGTATAGAACAATAACCATCGTTATCAGCTGATGTGAACAGTTTTATACATTTTTATTTTTGGAGACTCAAAACCAAGCAGCTTTGTTCTGGATTTCTGTAAATCTTTGCATTTATTAATGAACATGATTCATATGGTGGTTTTTAAAGTGGTCCAATTAAATCAATATTAAATGTTTATCCTGTTACAGCACAGCATGTTCTCTAGTCAAGTTTATTTGTTATAGATCACCGCTCTTGCATGAGAATGCATTTGTAAATGAGACTGCTGGTGGTCCCTGATCTGTAATCTGATTGTCTCAGCGCTCTCCTGAATATACGAGCTGTACATTTCTATTACGACAGCTGTGCTTAAGAGAAAGTTTCATGTAGAGCTACACACACTATGCTTTCAGCATTAATATCACACTGTGCATCCACAATATTCACATCACTGGGTCTGCAGTGTTGAGTCTGGATTATAGTTGACCAGAAGCACATTCACACCTTAATGTTTTTCATCCTTGGGTTTTGTCTTGTGACTCGTCTAAATCAAGCTCTTAAATCAAACACATTTTGTAGACAAGTAAGAACATTGTTCAGAGAGGAGTCAGAATTAAGAGATTTTCTCTTAAATCAGCTGAATTATCGGCCAGTGGATGAGGGACATTCATATCAAACCTAAACAAGAGGATTGAGCTCGTCTCAATGGCAGATTATTTTCCTCAAGGAAGTTATTTTTTACTTCTAAATGTGTATTTTTCTAGTCTAGAAGATGATTCTTGATTTAAGACGTTTTAGATATTTGAACTGGAAAAAATATCAAAGTGAATTCATTTTTTAACAGAGTCGATTTTGCAGACTGTTGCGGTAATGAGATTTTTTATTACTTTGGAAATGATGCCAAAAAGGTACTGTGATATGTATATGAGTTTTAATTAATGTAGACAAATGCTCCAGACTTTTTCAATTATCTGCAAAAACAAAAAGTTAATTTAAACATTTTTAAATTCATGGTTGAGAATTTTTAAGCTAAGTTTTCGAGAGAATCACCCATATATACAATGAAGTCTTTATCAGTGTTTTACATTTAATTATTGACGTGGTGAACCGGTTTACTTTTAGACTGCAGAAAGACTTAAAATAGAACTGATTAAGCCATCAGGTGAGATTGTATTCATATCGCTATATACATTGCAGAAGAACTAAATATTGCAATATCTGATTTGTCCAATATCGTCCATTATCCATTAAGTTTCATTATTAACTCTCTAGACATGTTTGGAGATATGAGTAATGGGTATTATTAGGCTAAATTTGTATACATAGCGTTACATGATGAACTGATGTGTGATGTGGAATAAGATGATCAAATGCATAAATATCAGTCTTCATGCTGTAAATGAATGAAGAGGCTGTAGAAGTCGAGCTCTGCAGGTGAAAGGTGATAAAGCAGATGATTTAAATCACTGCGCCGAGAGGTTAACGTCATTCCGACGCTTATTCACAGCCCTGGAAAAGGCATGCATAGAAAATAACAATCTGTAAAATAACAGAAGCTGAAGTGTGCTAAACATGATGAATGTGTAGATCTCATAACAGATTGGAATAGATTAAGACCTTCTGGAGCTGTGTCAGTTGAGTGTTCATCAGCCAATAAAAATCAATCAACAGCCCTGTAGCGTTAATTAATCTTAGAGGAACCCTTTAAAGTTATTTTAGACTACATCAGGAATGGGATTTTTCCATATAAATATGGATTTTCATATCTGACCTCAGTAGGGTGACCCTTGTAATTTGTGTAAATATGGAGTATTGGGGGGGGGGGGGGGGGGGTCACATTGAGGATCATCAGAAAGCCTGATCAGTGGCATCCTCAGTGTTTATCCTGCATGACAATGAGCATTCAATGCTTTATTCAGGGACATTATTGGATCTAATAATTACTGATTTTCCCCCATATTCCTCCTCACTGATGCGTTCTCATCATCACATGCCTGCAGCATCATTTGAGTAAAACAGCGTGTCAATATTATAGCATTCATATCAGTTGTTTAACGCAGTGGAGATAAACTCAAATAGGAAAGTTAGGGTTAGCAACACCACCATCAGTTATTGTAGTTTGGCTTCCAACATCGTCATTTATAAATAATAATCACAATATATAACATATTCAGGTGTTTTGTGTGTTGGGATTGTTGCTCATTTAGGGATCACGGCTTCAGCTTTCATTTGATTGTTTATATTCGTGACTGGAACAGGTCCAGTTGGTCTACCTCTGCGTTTAGATCATAGGTCTCAAACTGGATTCCTGGAGGGCCGCAGCTCTGCACTGTTATACTCTAACTCTAATTAAACACAGCTGGTCCAGCTAATCAAGCTGTTCAGAGTAGTTTTGGACACCTTGGTTGGTGGATCAGCTGTGTTTGATTAGGGTTTGAGCTAAACTGCAGAGCTGCGGCCCTCCAGGAATCCAGTTTGAGACCACTGCAGTGAACCTGTTCTGAGTGTTTTATTGCACATGCATATCTCAATTTGTACAGTGGTTGCATACAGTGTTCAAAGGCGTCTGCGCTAGCACCCAAAAGGCAGAGTAAAATGCTAACCATCGCACAAAAAGTTGAGCTTCTGGACATGCTAAATGAAGGTAGAAGTTACATGGCTGTAGGGCTCCATTACAGAATAAATGAAGCTCTAAAGGTTTTGATTTTTGGCTTCATTCTAGAAAAACTTATATGTGAAGGTTTGAGTGATTAAAGGAGAGAGAAAAGTGTGAAACTGTCTGAGAAAAGTGTGTATTGAGGATTTTTACAGCCTTAACATCTAATAATTATAACAAAGCGCACTACTTCATGGATTTCACCTATTGAGGGTCATTTTGAGAACGCAACAAGTGTCCTCTGTATCTTCCTAAAAGCCCCAATGCTGTTAGTTTAATCCTGAAAATCATCTGCATAACTCATAAATGTACATTTGAAACGGTCATGAAGACCTGCTGAAGCCCCGTAGCGGGAGTCTGTCCACCAGTTGACATGTAACCGTGCTGTTTCAGATGCTCCTGGAGGATGGGATAACGGACGCAGCAATGGCTTTGTGAACGGCTACCATGATGGCCGAGACAACCGCGTGAATGGCGGCAGCAGTTTCAGCGGCCGCGGACCCATCCGCAGCGACCGCGGGGGCAGAGGAGGCTTCCGGGGTAAAAGCACTGGGTCCTACAACCCCATCCAGCCCATGCAGAGCGCAGGCAGGTGTCGCCGCACACACCTGAGAGCCTGCTCTGTTTCGCCATCTGCCAGTGTTGCTTTACTGATGGGAATCTCTGTGTCTCTTAGGGTTTGGCTACGACAATAAAGAAGCAGGCGGATGGAACGTCCCAAAGACAACCGCCTACAACAGCTTCGGCGGGCGCTCCGACAGGGGCAAATCATCGTTCTTCAATGACCGTGGGGTCCTCATCCAGGGCAGGTGAGGCTCTCTTCACACTCAAGAGGGGAACATGTGGTGTGTATGTGTGTGAGACTAAAGTGCTGCTGTGCTCCTCAGGTATGAACGTGGAGGTTTCGGTGGTGGTGGAAACAGCCGATGGGTGGAGGACTGCAGGGATGAAGACTGGTCCAAACCACTGCCTCCCAATGAGCGTCTGGAACAGTGAGTGCTGCTGTGCGCTTCCCTTCTCATGAGTGTGTTCTGTGAATTGAGTTGAAGTCTTTTTATTAAGAGTTTAGTTCTGAGTTTGAATTAAATATATTTACTTTCTAATTTTCCTGAATGTAGGTAACTCTTAATAAATGTTTCTACTCTTACTTCAGCTTTTAAATGAGGCCTAGTTTAAATATGAGCACTGAAGGGTTGAGTATTTACAGCAGGTTATCTTCACATTCATGCTCAATAGTGACCCACAGTTAAGGGGTTACCCACTGCAGTCCAAGCTGGTGTTTTGGCTGAGTGTGCTGCTTGTCTCCCTGCAGCGAGCTGTTCTCTGGCAGTAACACTGGGATTAACTTTGAGAATATGATGACATTCCTGTTGAAGCGACGGGTCACAACGGGCCGCAGCCCATCGACAGCGTGAGTTTCCTGATGGGGTTTTGAGGGTGATTCTCTGATTAATGGTCATATTCAACAGCGTCTCTCTCTCTGTCTGTGCAGTTCCATGATGTGGAGATGGGGGAGATCATCATGGGTAATATAAACCTGAGCCGATACACACGGCCCACTCCGGTTCAGAAACACGCGATTCCAATCATCAAGTCTAAGAGGGACCTGATGGCCTGCGCACAGACCGGTGAGAGGCGCGTGTGTGCGCGCGCGCGTGTGTGTTGATAGATCAATTAGATCAATTTAGAGACATTTCAGTCCCTTTAGTCGCTGTCTGTAGGTGTGTGGTATAGTGTAGTTGTGCTAAAGTTCCCTGAATTTAATCTGCATGTTGAGCTGCAGTTTCTGAAATCAGTGGAATCCTGCTAGATTTGACATCACGCTGCTGTTATATCAGTAGTCAAGGAAGCACCGTTACTCCTGCTGTAGGCGCCTCCTGTAAATCAGTGTCAGTGTTATAGTTTAGTGCAGGTCTGTGTTTTATGGAGCGTAATTTGACGAACAAAACACTTTACATCTTTACATCACTATTTAATCTATTCTGAAATCATCTGCCCACAATAATGTTGCATCTGTGTATCTAACATGTGCAATCAGCTTATTTATTAGTGAAAATGTTGCTGTCGGCCATGAAACGCAGGGGGTGTAGACCCTTATAGACCCCATAAGCTAAAGTGGTGATGAGGTCTTGATAGGTAATGAATGTCTGTTCCCGGTGTATACCCTGATGTGTGTGTGTGTGTCTGCGCATGTAATAGGCTCTGGGAAGACAGCAGCGTTCCTGTTGCCTGTGCTCAGCCAGATCTACACTGATGGACCCGGAGAAGCTCTGCAGGCCGTCAAGAACAGCGCACAGGTACAGATTCAGCTTCAGCTCAGAGACATTACTCTACACAAGATCTGATCTTAACCTGCTCTACTCTTGTGCTCAGGAAAATGGAAAGTATGGCCGGCGTAAGCAGTATCCCATATCACTGGTGTTAGCCCCGACCAGAGAGCTGGCTCTACAGATCTATGATGAAGCCCGAAAGGTAATAAACCCCTGCAGAGACGCTGAACAGAAGCGATCCTTCACTCCAAACACTATACTCACACCGCACAGCACTGAGAGATTTACAATGACTCTTCGGTTTGATGTGTGAGAGATTGTTTATATGTTAATATACTGAGTTATGTGTTGTCTGTGATTTCGCAATGAAATGGCCGTATGTTTCTGATGAGGCAAATAAACAAGCAAACTCAACTCCTTATAGTTTCAAACCTTTGAGTTTAGTTTGGTCAAACAGAAGGTATTTAGAGATCCTGTACCTCTTGACTTCTGTGGTCTTTATTCCTCCTGCTGTGGGAGTCAGTGGTTCCATGTTTCAGTAATTAGCAGAAGAAACTCAAGGTGTGCAGCTCTTGACGGAGAGTAAATGCTAATGTTCCCTGTGTGTGTGAACTCTCCTTTAGAGCTCCTCAGTGAAAGTGTGATGTGTGTTTGTGTTCTCCTCCAGTTCTCGTACCGCTCTCACGTGCGTCCCTGTGTGGTGTACGGCGGCGCAGACATCGGCCAGCAGATCCGGGATCTGGAGCGCGGCTGTCATCTGCTGGTGGCCACGCCCGGGCGCCTGGTGGACATGATGGAGCGAGGGAAGATCGGCCTGGACTACTGCAAGTGTGTGCTCCAGCTGCTCTTTTCTTTGCTAACCGCTGTGTGATTTGCTTGCCTGTTAAATCTGAACACACCAGCCTCTACAGGGTTTGCAGTGTTCTCTCTGCAGTGTGTAGCCTGATGATGATGATGATGATGATGATGAGATATGCAGCAGTTTAAGTCTGCGAGCTTCACAAAACCGCCACATTTGCTGGATTTTTGCATTAAATTCGACCGTTGCAGAATAGGGAGTTTGTGTTAGTGCAGCGGGCGCTCGCTGAGCAGTATGTGTGTGTGTGTGCAGTTATCTGGTGCTGGACGAAGCGGACCGGATGCTGGACATGGGTTTCGAGCCGCAGATCCGGCGTATCGTGGAGCAGGACACCATGCCTCTAAAGGCCTCCGTCAGACCATGATGTTCAGCGCCACCTTCCCCAAGGAGATCCAGGTGAGTGCGGTGCACAGGTAACACCAGCCCTCCTGCTCATCAGTTCCTCAACAGTGTGTGTTTCTCTCAGATCCTGGCCCGAGACTTCCTGGAGGACTACATCTTCCTGGCGGTGGGCAGAGTGGGCTCCACCTCGGAGAACATCACGCAGAAGGTGGTGTGGGTGGAGGAGAACGACAAGCGCTCGTTCCTGCTGGACCTGCTGAACGCCACAGGTACACACACCTGCTGACACTGCACTACACCTGTCTGAGCTTTCAGGGTGGATGAGCAGCAACACCTGTATTCTGACTGATTATTAAGACAGTTTGGGGTTGTTCAATAGTTTTTTAAGAGGTTCGTCTAAACACCAGACACATGAAGCTGAGAATGGGCCTGCACAGTTAAAGCTGATGTTATTCTCCCTCCTGTGGGTCTAGTTTCACTAATGTTCTCCAAGTGTTGCTTGTAGAGGAGTGAATCTAATAATACATAAATTACGAGCATAGATGAACTAGCAAAGACAAAAGTGAATGATAGTGTTCAGGTATTCACTGTTCTGGTACAGGTATTGAATATCAGCACTGCAGAGTCTTCATTGTAGATTATTTAATCTTTATTAAAGTTACGAAACATTTCTTGTGGCCGGATGATTTAAACTCTGATATTGAAATGTTCACACAGTCACAGGCCTTAAAGGGACAGATCACTCAAAGATTAAAATGTCCTCACTCTTTACTCCACTTGTTTCAGTACTGTAGGAGTTATTAGATTATACTCTGTTTAAGAAACCTCATAAATGTTTGAAACAAGTGAAGGGTGTAATGAAAATGGCTAATAATGTTTGGGTGAACTCTCTTTATAAAAATGCCTGCAGATAATGCACTTACTCCATTATGATTGAGCTATAATCCCAACATTGCATATCCTGCGATTGCAGGTGCACACATTGAGAAATGGATGCTGAAAGCATATATTGTGCACCTATAACTTCAATATAGGCTAGTTGTTTTTACTACTATCATGTCCTTGGCCAAAACCTTGCTCTCACGTTGTTAGTGCTGTGTAAACATTATCAAGATCAATTTTACAGAGATATAAACTATTTTAAACCAGATGGATTGGAGCGTGTTCTATGATATGCTGTAATAAAACTGAACATCATTGTTTTTATTATTATTTACCATGTATATGTAGACATTATATGAAACATTTTAGTAGTTAAATTGTGTATGAACCCTGTAAGGGGTTAATAATATTGACCTTAAAATGGTTTAAGGATATTAAACTGCTTTTATTACAGTCAAACTAAAAGACTTCCTCCAGAAGGAAAACTATCAAGATTCCTGTCTCTGTTAAACTTCACTTGGGAAATATAGAGTACCACAGGACGGTGAATTTAGACTGACTTTAGTTTATATATATATTTGGTGTGTGTGTGTGTGGTGGTGTGTGTGTAGATGTAGTTGTGGTTTGTACATTACATCTGTAGAGTATGAACACACGCTCTGACCCACATGTAAACCTTATGAAGCATGACAGTGATATGTTGAAGCTCACCCCACGGTCTGGTTTTATTCAGTTATTCCGAGTGAGGTTCAGGAGAGTACAGGCGAGAGCGTAGAGAAGCCAGGTGAGTAGAGACACTTTACCTGCACTGGAGCCGGAAACAAACGCAAGTCACACCGCACACCTTCATTCTGCTTCAACATCATTTGTTTTCCAACCTCCCTCCCGTCCATCTCAAATCAGATAGTGTGTTTATTTTATTATTTTACTCTGCAATCCCTCACTTTCCCTGTTTTATTTTTGTTTTCCCCTTCAGCCATAGTGTTGCTCCTGCAGTGGTTCACCCTGCGGCTGCTGGATCTGCATGAAGTGTAGAGTAAATCTGCTGTAAATTAGAGAGATCTGCTGTAATATAGCGGTCTTTAATTTATCTGCACTTCTGTGAGATCCAGATGTGTGTCGCTCCCCGTTCTGTGTGCCACTCATTGAGTTAGTGCCTCGTTTCTAGTCCAAATATCTGAAGATTCTGAAATCAAGAGCATTTTCAGAACCACCTGTTTTTAAGGCCCAGCTCACCTGAAACTGAACATTCTGATATTTACTTCCTCTCTCCATTTGGTTCAAACCTGTTTAAATGTCTAATTTAAGCTGATAGCAAAAGAAGATAATTTGAAGAATGTTGGAAACCTGTAGCTACTGATTTCCATTATTCCAGTACTGTTGTCCTCTGGAAACCTGGAGGTCAGTGGATCAAGGGTTTTAGCTTTCTTTAACCTCCTCTTTTGTGTTCAACAGAGGTTTGAAGAGAGTAAACAACATCAGCCTTTCCACTTCTGGGTGAACGCTCCCATTAAAACAAGCTAAGCCATCTGCCAGCGGCCATTTCCAAGCAGATTTAGTTTGTTTTGAGGGGAACTCGCTCAATGTAGACTCATGTCTTTGCTTGTGCTGGAACTGCTGCTTGATTAAAGAGTTGTTGGACATTTCCAGTAGAAACGCGACCGTAAGGTCAGCATGTCTTCAGTGTAGTGTGTGTGTTGGGTGTGTGTGTTGACGTGTGTCGGCCATCCCGCAGGTAAAGACTCTCTGACTCTGGTGTTCGTGGAGACTAAGAAGGAGCGGGCTGCTGGAGGACTTCCTGTACCGTGAGGGTTACGCCTGCACCAGCATCCACGGGGACCGCTCGCAGAGGGACCGGGAGGAGGCGCTGCACCAGTTCCGCTCCGGCAGATGCCCCATACTGGTGGCCACGGCGGTGCGTTGATCACTGCGCTCTGATCTGTGTTTCACTGCAACAGTTTAATGCTTTAACAACACATGCATGATAGTTAAGCTACACTTATATCTGAAATCATCTTAGCATCAAATGATGGCTCTATTTACTTCTGTGTGAGGCGTGTGTGATGCGTCTCTTATGGTCTGGTGTTCTCTCCTCTGCTCACACTGTCTTATTCCTCCATCTGGTGGTCTTGAACGCTGATGTGAGGTTGTCATGTTTATGTGAGGTGTGTTTGTGGTGCTGTCCTTTTCACTGGGTTTATCTGTGAGGAGTTCTGCTGTAATGGTGAACCCTCCTCTGATGTTCTGCTGGATCTCCTCCTCCACAGGTGGCCGCTCGAGGGCTGGATATCTCCAATGTGAAGCACGTCATTAACTTTGACCTGCCCAGCGACATCGAGGAGTACGTCCACCGCATCGGCCGTACGGGACGCGTGGGCAACCTGGGTAACTACTGACCTCGTCTGAATACACCACAGCACCTTCAGTTCTGTGCGATGACCCAAAAAAAGGCCAGAAGCTCTGGTTCATCACTGAGTACCATGTTCATTCACCACAGTTTAATCCTATAGGGGGGCACTGGACCTGGTGACTGATTTTGGTCCCTCTTGTTCCTTTCATTTAGGCTATTTATTCACTTATTATTACTTTGCATTAATGACTGAGCTACTGATATAAGGCATAATAGACTTTATAATATGCACAGTTTCACTATTACTGATTTTATCAATGAAGGTTATGTAACGATACCATTTATTAACGCAGACGGACATGGCTTCAGCGCCAACAGTGCTTTAATATTTTATTCTCCTTTCCATTTTAATTCAATTAATATAAACGTTTAAAGACATCAAACTATGCCCACACATGCAAGCTAACCCACTATCATATAATGGGTAAATGACGATAGTGAAATCAGCATAAGAGTCATCACGCTTCATTACCCAACCAATATCAGCTTTAGGAAATAAGTTAAATGTTGCAATCTGTCATTTAAAAACAGTAGCTAGATGTTACCTTGTTATATTTTAAGGCATTAGTGTAGCAAGACAGAGCATCTGTTTACCTCAACAACAAAAGAAATTCAGTTATTACCGAGAAAACTGGTTAAATTGTGTTATGGATAGCGTGCAGCTCAATAGGCATAACTTTTATTATTATTTTAAAGATAAATGATGATTGGTCATGTTTTTTCATGATATTGTCCATTTGGCATTTGTAAAAACGCCACCATAAGCCATCAGGCTAATATGCCTACCAGTCATCTTATTTAACCTATTTTAATAACTCTTCAGGTTACATTTTCAGTTTTTAGGGCCATGAACAAGTCAAAATAAAATCGATATGCTAACTGTAATTTAGCTCTTAATATAGGCCTACAGTATATTTCTGGTGTTTAATTTTGCATGAGCAAATAGCAGAATAGCCTAAACTACATATTTTAAAGCTCATTTAGCCTACCCACAGCACATGTGAGGTTGATCCACGGCAAATCCACTTACTCATCCACTATATAGCCGACCTATTCATTCATAACACTGTAAACTGCTCAGGATGATCATCTTTAAACTCAAAAGGCATTGAGTGTCCTGACTTAAGAGTGCTGCTGCATAATGGGATGTTTCTCTTCACAAAAGTGCACATCAGCCACTTCAAAATGAAGGCAAACGTTCAAGTGTTTTCTGTTTTGTCCATTGTATGGCTTTTAATAATAATAATGAATATAAATTATAATATTTCGAGTGTAGACTACTGTGGGACTGTGCAGTGTCCAACTAAACATGTTTTAGGCTACTCCTAATATTAATCCCCAACTGATGTTGACTAATGTGAAAATGACTGGCGTCTGCTAAATTAAATTAAATAGCAGATTTCTTTAGCGGTTTTCTTATTTTTTCTCCTCTTTAGAGCTCAGGAGAGTTGTATTTAAAGAATTAGTTAACCAAAACATGAAATGAATGAGGCGTCATGTCATCCACTAGTCCAGTTCTCTCCTGTGTGAGTTTAGAGTGCTCCTCCTCCGCCGTGTGCGTGTTTACGGGTGTACCCTGACCTGACGCGGGGACCAGATCTCTGATTGCTTTAATTTCATAATCTAGTTGCTTTTTCATATTATAACATGTCTACGCGTGTTCTGAAGGTCTCTGAAACTCTTTCTGAGGCGTGCATCTTCGTTGGTTTGTTAGCTAGCTTATCGTTAAGCTTGATGCTAACCTGCTGTTCAGAATAGCTGAATCCTCCATGCTGATGTTCAGGAAGTGCCGTTTCACTTGTGTTTATGTTGGTCTTCGCAGGTCTTGCAACGTCATTCTTCAATGATAAGAACGGCAACATCACCAAAGACCTGCTGGACATCCTGGTGGAGGCCAAACAGGAAGTGCCGTCATGGCTGGAGAGTCTGGCGTACGAGCATCAGCACAAGAGCAGCAGCCGCGGACGCTCCAAGAGGTACGCAGACGTGCTGCTGTCATTCAAACTAACCTGCGTCTCCGCTTCAGAACCGTCAGCTGAGTCTGTCTGGAGCATGTGTTCGCAGTGCTGTGGAGGAATGAGCGGGTCATGTGTGATTGGACCGTAGGCGCTAACTCTGCTGTGCTCCTCAGGTTTTCTGGAGGCTTTGGAGCTAGAGATTACCGCCAGAACAGCAGCGGTGGCGGCGGAGGCTTCGGGGGCCGCGGCGGGCGCAGCACCGGTGGGCACGGAGGGAACCGGGGCTTTGGCGGTGGTAAGGGTCGGTTTCGCTCCCAGCGCCTTCATTGGGGAGCGCACACTGCTTTATTCCTGTGATGATCATCGGTCTGCATGCTAACGCTAACACTGTGTGTTTCTGCCCACAGGAGGATTCGGAAACTTCTACAGCAGCGACGGATACGGCGGAAACTACTCCCAGGTGGACTGGTGGGGGAACTAGCGGCGCTGTGGCGTCTGTGCACTCCAGCCACACACTTACACACGCACACTTACACACACACAACCTCAAAAACACACACACACCACACACTTACGGTGGACCACCACGCCAAACACACCGAGCGGAAACCACATGTACCCTAGCCAGACTCCCCTGTAGCTGCAGGAGCTGTGCAGAGCATTAGCAGCGGTGATTCTCTGAGCGCTGCGGCGTTAGCGGACCCGGACGCTAGTTCTCCACCACATCAGTTCTTTCCCCTGAGTGAGAATCATCAGTTTGTTAATGTGCTGTGCCTTTACACTTAGACTCGCTGTGTTCTCCTCCTCTGTTTTGGTTTTGATGTCTGGCTGATGATTATTTTAAGCTTCTCTCCTCTTTCGTTCCCCCTGAAGATTTGTTTGGGACTGTTTAACAAAATAAGCTTGGATGTAGTCAAACCTTGGCAAACTCTGGGATGGTCTGTCGTATTTAGAGCTGAAATTGAGGTGCGCAGTGCTCGCGCCGCCCCCTGCTGGGCTTTACTATTACTGAAGGAGAGGAGATCCGCTCGCTCTGTCCTCAGGCGAGACCTCCCGCGGCTGCGCTAGCTCTAGCGGCGTCTGCGGTCGACCGACTCTTCTCTTCCTCCCGTCGGCGTAACGGCTCCTGAAGCCCAGCTCGTCTCTGAAGAATCCGCATGCTAGTGTTCTTGTTTTTTGGTCAAGGAGAGTTACGAACCGATTCTGCAGCAGGCTTTACGTTCGTTACCGTAACATCCGTCACCTCTTAATTTCCATCAGATGATTTGTTTATTTTCTCTCTTTTTCAAGCTGCGTTGAATTCCGAAAGACATCCTCGGCTTTACTCTGGAGACGCGACGCCCGCGAGTGTGTGTGTGTGAGAGTGAGAGTGCGAGTGTGTGTGTGTGTGTGTGTGTGTAGCGGAGCGGAGCGTCCTGCCAAAGACTGGTTCTCTGGCGTTAAACTGAAGTGCAATAGTTTCCTCAAGCGTGTTGTGCCTTTGCATGAGCGAGCGGCGGTGGCGCCCCCTGTGGACGCCCGGCGGCGGTGGGAGCTGACTTGAGAACAGCGGTGCTACTTTTGGCCCTTCTGTGTTTCACCCATCGAGTTTTACTGAAGTTGTTTTATTGCACATCTAGGGTTTTATAAGTGTGTCGAGTGCGTGTCCGTACGCTTCCAAATACTGTGTGTGGAGACGGTGGAAGAAGAAAACTAACTAAACGCAGCTTGTTTACAAAAGGGGACGGTTCTCCAATAGTTAACCAGGACTGATTTGGGACCAGGGGGATTAGCAGTGGGGAATTTAGCTATTTGCACAGATTACTAGATTCTACTTTTGCTGCTAGTTTGTGTAATTTATTGAGCATTTTTGAGAAATATTTATTTTATAAGCCTAAAAGTGATAGTTTCAAGTAACTTGACCAAAAGACAGTACAAAAACACTGGCACTTGAATGTTGAATGTCACCCGTATGCGTGGAATTTATATTTTTTCGGGGTAGTGTGAGCTTTTTAATGTTTAAGGTCGTTTTGGACTCGGCCAGAATCCACTTCTTCGGTCGTTTGGTTTCGCCGACTGAACGCTTCGATCCGATCAATCGAGCTCTGAATTGGCTTCCAAATTGCGAACGCTAAACAACCATGCCAAGGTTTGGGAAAAAAGTTACAGAAATATTTTTGTAAGTGTGTATCAGTGCAAAGTGTTCAGATCCTCCGGTTCTTTTGTGTTCTTTTCGTTTGTTTTGTTGGTTTTCCTCCAGTATTTGTGTTGGGTTTGTGTCTGTACCCCCAGTGACTGTCTGGCACACGGCAATCTTCAATATCAGAAACATGTGGTTCTTCTCTATGGTTGCATTGCATACTGGGCCGTGGCGGTGGTGTTCTCTGACAGGTTTGGCCCGACGCTCAGTCTTAAGTGCGGCGGAGCGGCCCGAGGGTGCAGAAGAGTCCACCGGATCATGTGACAGAACACCGCCCGAGCCCGTAGCGTTAGAGTATTTGCTTTATGTACTAGATTAGAGGCTGTGCACTGCACGAAAAAACAACCATAAATGTGTTTATTGTACGATTTTACCAAATTAAACTTGGAAATAGCAAACACAGAATGTGTGTGTGTGTGTGTGTGTGTGTGTGTGTGTGTGTGTGTGTGTGTGTGTGTGTGTGAGAGAGAGAGAGCCTGCTGCGTGAGGGTTTGTTCACTCAGTAAAAGCTGGATTGACAGTGTTATGTGTTCTGCAGATGTCCAGAGTCTTGTGTGTCTGAGTTTAAACTCTTGTTAATCTGCATTTACAGCTCATGCGTGGCCTATTATATATCGTGTGGTAAGTTCAATAAACCAGCGTGTGAACGGGAGGTTTCATCACCAGTAATGATCTGCTCCAGTTGTAACCCTCGGCCATCTTCTCTTGTGAGCCAGATCTTCTACAGAAGCTGAGACTCTTTCCACACACTCTCAAAATCAGCTGAAGAAACTCGTCCTCATGGGTTTGAGGCCAGTGAAGGACATGACAACATCCAGTTTTAGGTGAACTGTCCCTTTATATCAGCTGATGGTTATATTTGGCTCATACAGCAGGTAAAGCCTGCCTAAAACACCCCAAACTCTTCAACTGAACTTGTCCATTTTCCTCAGAGTTCAGCATTTCTCTGTACATCACACATCAAGACTGCGCTGATAACGTCTGCGTCTCCATATTAGAGATGTTATTAGAAATGTTCCAGCAGGAGACGCTCAGCCAGAGCACACCGACAGAGACTGATGGAGGAGCACAGAAGCTGCTGAATGTTAACAGGAATCAAGTGCACTGAACTGAGGGCGCTCTCTAGTGTTGTTT
The DNA here is from genome assembly GCF_903798145.1 of Danio aesculapii. Classification (NCBI taxonomy): domain Eukaryota; kingdom Metazoa; phylum Chordata; class Actinopteri; order Cypriniformes; family Danionidae; genus Danio; species Danio aesculapii. The sequence continues at coordinate 63,203,762 of NC_079440.1, forward strand.
TATTGGTTTGTGACACGCTCAGGCCTCTGTTTGCTGATTTTATGACCCTACTGAAACTCCTGGACTCTCTGGAGAGATGAGCTCGTCACATTTAGTGCAACTGGTGAAACGATGCAGCCCACATGAGCGTCAGCCGAGCTGGAGACCCACAGCTCCACTGCAGACACATGAGCTGCGGCCTGGATCACAGATTCAGAATGAACCCTGTAGTCAAGAGTTGTGCCAGATTACCTGATGATGACTTCCTCAGAGGACGCACTGAAGGATGGATCCATTTGTATTGATCAGCAGTTTCTCCTCATCGGCTTTAATGAAGCGTCTCCATGATCTCAGGTGTGGTCTCATTACCTTTTCCTTCAGGCGTCTCTTGGCTGTGATTGGCTCTCTGCAACACTCAATCATCTGAGCCTGTAACAGCAGAAACCCTCCACTGATGGTTGCAGCAGGTAACAGCACACCTGTGGCGGAACACCTTTAGCCAAATATCCCACAGAAGAGTGTACCTTACCTTCACCGTTCCTCTGGTGGGATGATTTTCCCATTCCCCCACACACTGAACACTCACCACAGCTAAACCCCTCATCATCTGTTCCCAGATCACCTGAGCCTCCTTTACTCCAGCATTCTCTGAGCACTAACTTCCTTTAAATAATCAGCACTTCCTGTGTGTACCCCCTCGCCGTGTTGCTGTCTCCTCGACTGCAGGCTGATATATAACTGGCCTCATGTCCTGCTGTGGGTACGCTAGTGCTAATCACTTCCCTCATGTTTAAAGGTGAGCTGCTTCACGGTGTGTTGAAATATCTTTAGACACTGAAGTGTTTTTATTATTGGAGCGTTCAACAAGAGCACAAAATATACAGGACTGGTGTAAATCCTGTAACAGAACAAAAGATTATAGCAGGGGTGAAATGAAGTACAATAATCACCTTAAATCACAGTGCTGTATACAGGACACACAGAATCCAGTCCTCTGGGTGTTCTAGAGAAGAGATAACCCTGTGAGATTCAGTGTTATTGATGTTAAAGCTGCTGGAGCTCGAGACGCTGTTCAAATAATATTTCAAATCTTTACAAAAAATAAGACAAAGGGGCTTTACAGATGAAAATAAGCATCTGTGTATTAATACTTCTGCTAGTGAAACAGATATATTAATTAGGAAATAAATTTACTTCATCAACATCATAAAAACCAAATCAAACATCCCTGTGTGAGCAAGAAAAATGATCTAAGAGAGAGACACACATGAATAAACTAAATTATAAGCAAAAGATCTTAACATGGGCACTTTCCCAAAGAATATGATCCACAGATTCATCTATTAGTCCACAAAATAAACGAGGATAAAGTGGATGTAGCAGAAGGACACTTCTTTAATCTGATCTGTGATTAAACATGTAAAGACCACACCATCTTCCCATGAATATCATGAAATAAATCATTCCAGTGAAGTCTGACATGAGGACTAGAGCAGTGTTTCCCAACCCTGTTCCTGGAGGCACACCAACAGTTCATGTTTTGGATGTCTCCCTCATCTGACCCATTAACTTCAGGTGTTGGAGTCTCTTCTGATGTTCTGATGAGTCGTTTCAGGTGTGTTGATTAGGGAGAGAATTAAAATGTGTACTGTTAGTGTGCCTTCAGGAACAGGGTTGGGAAACTCTGGACTAGAGGATCTATCATTCTGAAACAGATGCTGAATCTCTCCATTTCTGAGAGAAGCTTAAGCTGAAACTCATTTTCCAATCAGTGAAGTAAAGTAAAGAACAGAATCAAGAGTTTTAAAGGGGAATAGCTCCACTGGGAACTGACTACAGCAAACACTCGTGGGGTTATAGGAATACAGTCTTTACTCAAGAACTCTGAAGAAAGTAAATGACCATTATATTCAAAAGTTGACAAACTAAGCAAATGTTGTTCATATTAGGAAAAATAGATTTATTTTATAACACATATCATGGTTATTCCAGTACTTAAGTAATTAATTCCAGTAATTAATACTTGCTTATGGAAATTGGATAATTTAATAGTAAGTTTAGAAATATTATAATTACATACAAAAGAGGGAGACCACCAACTCTGGGGATAATATACTTGTTAATCTCATTCCAAAGGGAATCAGGATCATTCAAAAACTGCCTCAACCAATTTATCTTGAAAGTATTATTCATAGAAGACTGTCTATAATAACAGATTTATATAGTTATTATATAGTTATATAGTGTCTTCTGTTCTTCCAAAGAAAGTCCAAAAGCCTTCAATCAACCTCAGCACAGAAAGACTGGTTCACAAACAGCGAGAGAGCAGGATATGCTACTCGAAATACCCTCCGCTTTGGAAAGGCGAGCGCTCTCTCTTTAGAGATGAGGCCCTTTGGAGCCAGGAATTACATTTTTTGTTTTGGTTTTGGCAATTACTGGGTCAATTTAATGTACCTAATATTGTCATCTTTGCAAATAGTCATACTTAAGTAGCATACTTGAGATTTAACAGGGATGTTATAAAGAAAAGAGGCCGAGCAGGACTTTACAGCAAGCAGCTCACATTTATCTAAAATTAAAGTTAAGCCAAAAGATAACAACATTTGAATATAATTAATAGCATGAGGGTCTGTCATTCCTCCTACAGGAAGAGAGTGGTGTCGTCTGCTAATTGGCTTATGAGGAAATGTTTATCAGCTACATTAATACCTTGTAGACTACTGTTAGGGTTATACTGCGAATAAGAGGTAAGAGATGCTATTACAAAAAGGTAAGGCGAGACTGCCCGCCCTGGCGAACTCCTCTAAACACTTCAAATCCAGATTCGAGATTAATAGAGCAGGTAGCAGGTATATTTTTATAACGTGCGGACGGACTTACAAAAGCAATCACCAAAGTTAAACCTGTGCAATGACTAGAATAAAACTGCTCAAGAGAATCAAAAGCTTTATAATCCGAGACAGATATCATTACAGATGTGTGTTTGAGGGCTGAAACCTGTCTGTGTTTCATCTGTGATTGTCCCAGCACACCTTTAAGCCTATTGGCCAATAGTAATGCTAATATTTTGAGTCACAATTTAAGAGGCAAATTGGACACCAGTTATCTGTAAAGGACGTCTTTCATTGGTTTGGGAATTGCAGTAAGCCTTGTGATAATGTTGAAGGAGTGCTTCAAATTCAGTGCTTTCTAAAAATTTCAAGTAAAACAGGTGCTGAATCTTGAGCAAACATGTTGTAAAATTCAGCCGTCAGCCCATCAGTTCCTGGAGATTTATTATTTTTAAGGACTTCAATAGACTCCATTGGACTCTGAAGTGTTTATAATGTATGTGTGTGAACATGCGCAGACCAGAGCTCATTAATATTCATGATTCTTCCAAATAAGGTCAAAGCTGAGGTAAAGTATGGGAAATTCAGATGAGAAGGGGCGGGGCGTGTTGAGTAGTCCCTCCTCTTTTATAAAATAGCCAATAACAGCAGCAGTATTGTAAGTTCTGGCACATATAAAGCTCTTTGTGGTGTATCCCGCTGTGGACAGGAGCTCTGTGGCGGCTCTACTCTCCTGCTGGCCTTCACCTTTCCTTTAATAATAATGACACTAACCCTAAACACTTCTCTCCGCGTGAGGGATTTGAGTTTCAGTGTGTTTAAGACATAACTGAACATGAACCATTAATTAGCTGGCTCATTTAAATATGCATGGATATTCATGAGGTGATTTGCATTGGCTAGTTAGGGCTGAGCAGTGTGTGAGAGGCAGGTAGCCCGTGCTTTACTCAAGGAAACTGCAGAGGTGTGTGTGTGCGCGAGGGTTCATGAGGTTTTATCGCTTCAGGAACTCTAGTAAGTGACGCAGAGCCTCCAGGGCCGAGGCGAGTTCATCTTCAGATCGGTTAAAGGACGGAGCAGAATCAAACCGGAGACTTTACGGTGTTTATCTTCTTTCGGCTGCTGCTGCTGCTCCGCCATTTTGGGCGCTGTGTGACGTCACACGTCAGGTGGTGTTGACAGCTGCGGGAGTCGCGCCGCCTTCAGCCACGTCAATGTTTTAGACGGTATTCGGTGAATCCGGTTCAAGTGTCCGCGTTTCCCGGTGAATATAGGAGTTCGCGTTGCTGCGTGTCCTGCTGCCAGGAGCCGAACTGAACTCAGATCAGTGAATATCTGACTGTCAAACTTTCCCGCACTCGCGGAGCTTCAGCGCGCTCGCTGTCACCCGATTTCCCTAATTTATGGAAGTCACGCCCCTTTATTTGCATTTCATAACAGCGCAGCCGCGCCGCCGGTGTCTGTGATCGCGCGATGCTCCGCGGCGGCAGAGCGACCGTCGCCGGATCCACATTACCGACAGCACCGGAGCGCGGCGCTTCTGGACCAGCTGGTGACGCTTTCCAGCTCCGAGCTGCGATTGGTCGCTGAGCCCCGGAGGGCGTGTCCTGGGCGACGGCGTGGGTTCGCCTGTGTGACACAATTACAACAACTTTAATCTGGCGGCGGACAGTAACTTTCACCTTGTTTTACCGCGTTCGGTGTTTCTGAGAGCGATCGGCCGCGGAGGCACCGGGCCGCGGAGCGCACTTTATTCCCACTAAACAATGTGAGAAACGCGCCACCGGAGGGCCGACTCACTTCGCACGGGGCTTGAGGAACCGACGCGCGGTTTACGAGGGAAAAGTTGGCTTTTATTGTGGCTTTTGGACGCTCGGAGCTCGCCTGCGCTCCACTGCACGGCGCGGTTCCATGAAGCCGTGCCGAGTGTCGGTGGCCGCCGCCGCTGCTCGACGCCTCAGCGCTGCTGGTGATGAGGAGAAGAAAATGGCGGCGGGAAAAGCGAGTGAACCCGAGGAGGAATCACCGCGGCTGAGCGCGCAGGAGAGCGACACTCTGGCCCGCGTCGACAGGTCGGAACCGCCGCTTACCGGAGCCCGCGAGCGGCTTCTGTGCTTTTGATAGTTTGTGGGTGTGTGGAGTGTGTGTCTCTGTGTGTGTGTGTATGCATGGTGTGGATGTGTGTGTGTTGGTCAGAGAGTTGATCCGCAGCGCTGTGTGTGTGTGTTTGTGTCTGTTTGCAGCTCTCTGTTCGGATATCAGCGGCTTCATGAAGATGGCGCCAGCATGAAGGCCCTGCTCGTGAAGGTAAATGCGCGTTAAAAAACAACAACACCTCACACACACTCACACACACACGCAGTGCAGAATGACAGTCAGTGGCGGTGTTTGTGCGGGTGTGAGGGCTGCTCCTTTCCGCGGACTCGAGCACCGGCTGACCCGCCGCGCGGCTCCTCCTCTGCGGGCACTGGAGCTCCCGACCGCGGCGCTGCGCTCTCTCTACGGCGGGTGTCACTCCAGCAGGCTCCCGGTGATGGGCAGGAGCGGCCAGGCCTCGGTGTTTGAGTTCGGTCTGTATTTCCTCCGGAGCTCCTTTACCGGGTGGCTCGCTCGGGTTTGGCCGCCGGTAATGGCTGCTCGGGCGGCCCAAGATGGCGGGGCGGGCCGGGGGAGAACCGGAATGCAGAAACCGGAGGAAATAACGAGCAGAACTGCGACTGACCGCATTCCGAGCTCCGGGGACCCGCCTGGGTCTCAAACACCTGAGAGGGAGTGGACAAGGGCCACAGTTACCTGTAGTGAACACTATTAAGGGGACAACGGCCACAGCGACCTGTAGTGCACACCAGAGAGGGGACAAACGCTTCAGTGGTCTTTAGTCTACACTAGACAGTGAATAAAGAACACAGCGACCTGCAGTGGACACTAGAAAGTGAATCAAGGCGATAGAGACCTGTAGTGGACACTAGAGAGTGAAGAGTTTGCTGTGATGTCAGACTCGTGACTGATATCTGATCAGCTGTATTGATCATGCCCGATACTGCCTTCAGTCCGTCACCTGCTCTGTGTTTGATCACTTTTGCTCTGCCTGTCTGACCAGCTCTACTTGTGTGTGTGTGTGTGTGTGTGTGTGTGTGTGTGTGCGCGTGTGTGTGTGTGTGTGTGAGAGAGAGAGAGAGACTGTGAAAACATTCTGACATCTTTTTATTGTGGACAAACTCATTTCAGAATCTGTGTGTTCCACTGAAGGCCCGAAAAGCCCAGACAGGTGTGTGTGTGTGTGTGTGTGTGTGTGTGTGTGTGTGTGTGTGTGTGTGTGTGAGGCAGCAGCAGGACAGTAATGAGCACAGAATGGTGTGTTTTGCTGGATTCCTCCTCCGCTGTGTGTGTTCTTCAGTCTGCTCTCGGCTGTGTTCTCATTGGTTCATCAGTTATTTTCAGTGTTCTTGATTATTTTGATTGGTGGTTCACTGTAATCTGCTCTGGCCTGGTGTTAATAGTGAAGCGGTGCCCGAGTCCAACTGTAGAGTACTGAAATGTTCTCCAGACAGGTGTGTGTGTGTGTGTGTGTGTGTGTGTGGTGGTGCTCCTTCAGCACGGTGTTATTGAGGCTCGTGTCATCAGTGGTGCTGTCAAAGCTTGAGCTTACAGAGGCGTGACCCCATCATCAGTGCAGCTCTGCTCCTGTGCTGCAGGTGGCGCTGCTGTCAGGTGAGCAGGGGCACGCTTCACCTGGACCAGCAGAAAGGCTGCAGTGGGCAGAGCGGGCTGGTTCTGCTGTTGGTTGTGAGTGTTGGGGATTCTTCATGTTGTGGAGGTCTACAGCTGCTGCTCAGGGTTTGCTGGTCAGTGAATGTCTCATGATGTGTTCATGCTCAGTCATATATCCTGATGACGGATCCATCACGTTAGGGCTCGGACATTAATCGAACAACTCAGGAAATCCACATTTCCATCTGATTTTTCCAGGTGGATTTTATCGATTATTTAGTCTACCGTGTGTGGAGTCACGTGGCCGCGCTCTGTTCATGCAGATTTATACTGATTTGTATGGAGAGTATGCGTATGGTCCAGCGCAGTCTTGGTGCGGTCGCATACCCACACACCTCTCAAATAATGTAACGCATTTGGAAGTGGAGGAGCTGATTTGTGTTTACCTCATGATTAAAGCTGCTGCACGTCTGCTGGTTCCTGCCTCTGATCGAGCGAGTGGTGGAAACTCGACACAGAGGGACATGAACACCTACTGCCCACTAGTGTTCAGCAGAGTTACTGCAGAGCAACACAAACAGCACAGAAGGATATCAATGCACGACTACACACAATGCAGACGCCGTGGGTCACGCCGGTCACTCTGCAGATGAGTAACACCTTTTAAAGTCTGAGGCGGATTGAAGCTGCGCTCACACTGGGCTTTGTGTGTGTGAAATTCTGTCGTGCGTCGCAGTGTAAAGGGGCGGGATTAAACAATGATTAGACATTAATAAAGTGAGCGATTGCTCCATGCTTTACATGTCTGTCCAGAGAGGTCCTATTCTGATCCTCGATTCATCTCACGCAGTCAAGTGATGCGATTTCACAGGTCAGAGTTCACCAAGCTTGAACTTTGCACCGCAGCAACCTGCGAAACTTGACGCATGACCCTGCGTTTCCGGTCTGACACATTGGCGTGCGTATGAATGGAAGTCTATGGGAGGAAAAGCCCAGTGTGACCGCAGCTTCATTCTTCTGCTGCCACGTCTGATCTCTGGTCAGGTAGGACGATGGACCCATTCTTGAACCTTAATTTGCACTAAATTGATGATGATTGTGCGCTGCGCGGAGGTGCTTTGAGACGGCATATCTTCCATTACATTCAAATTATTATTGACAATGAAACATTTGTTTACAGAAGATGCAAGAAATGCTCTGTTTAAACGATTATTTACAGGATATTCGAGAGTTATTTCAGTTCCAGATGCTGCTTATTTTCTACTTTTAATATGAAAAACACAAAATTATTTAGTTTCCAAAAGTGCAAATGATTTATTTTCATGTTTTATAAGACAAACCCGACTGCTGGTTTTAGGTGTCGTGTGTTTAGTTTCATTTGTTCAGCATTGATGCGCAATAAATCATCCTAGATAGTAGATGTGCGTGTTTCCTTCAATTATCCTAAAATACAGTAATGCACCCTTCATTCAGAACATCTGTCATTAATAAGTGAGCATATTTACTGTACACTTGTCTGTGAATTATGAGGACAATATATAAATAATATAATGGTTCATTAATCATGATCGAGTTCAAATCTTTAATTAATCGAGATTTAGATTTTAGGCTTAATCGTCCAGCTCTACATCATAATTCATAATCGGCAATATTTCAGCGACGGGTCGTTCTTGAAGAGTTCATTCACTTTGAGCGAATCTTTAATGTGTCTCATGAACGATGAGTCGACTCGGGGTGTGATTCGTTCGTTGGCGCGTGCACACGTTGCACATGTGGAGGAGAAGATCAGCTCATGATTCAAGCTGAAGGACAGAAGCCGATCATACACAAGAAGAGCTGATCCGCTCAGCTCTCCAGTCCTCGGTTTCTACATGATGGACGGACGTGTGTGTGTGTGTGTGTGTGTGTGTGTGTGTGTGTGTGTGTGTGTGTGTCACGAGAACCAGCGAATCAAACCTGAAGCTGAGCTGATCTCAGACAGAACAGCAGAATGATCAGGCATTATTTTCTCGTTCTAGTTCTGGCTTGTGTGTCGTGGGACCCTGTGCAGGTGCGTTTAGAAGCAACTCAGAACATTTTAATGATATTTTGAGCGATTTATCGAATGAAATAACTCAAAGATTCGCTGATCTCACTCAACAAGACTGAGTCGGTGAAATGATTGAACTTTCCGTCACTAGATTATTGAAAATGATCAGATCAGATGACCAAGAGGATTGGGAGAGGTGTTATTCCCCTGTAGATAAGGCTGCTGTTACATCTCTCCGTTTAAAAGATCATCAAGTCTCACAAATATTAAATCTCTGATATTCTCTGAGTACAAGCGCTGTTAAACACACTGCACCTCATGCAGGTGTATTATAGGCTACAGGTGTGTGTGTGTGTGTGTGTGTGTGTTGTGGTTGACCATGGCTTTTCTCTGTCTGTCATCATCAGTGCATCCCTCAGCTCTCAGTGCTCTGTCAGACTGTACAGTCGTGGAGAACGGTTCTATCATGATTAGAGAGATTACTCTGTGATGCAGCAGAACTGGCTGTTCACCGGGATTTATCAGAACTTCACTGGTGTGATGTGTGATAGAACTAAAAGTGGTTGTCCAAGTTGCAGGACTGAAGAAGCGGGCTGTGTGAAACATCTTGTGTTCTGTCTGAATGGGACTCTGGGTTCTGTCCTCTGCAGGTGAATGACTGTTCTGGTTCTGCTGCTCTTGGGTTCCTGTACATTACCTCTAGAGATGCGTTCCGTTGCTCTACCTTTCCCTCGCTGAGGTTTGATCTGTTTCAGCACCTGTGGCTCTACACCTTCATTCTCCTCTGTGTTGATTTCTGAGCACTCCCTGACCCCTGAGCTCTGCATATACAGATGACAGTGTGAAGCAGTGTGTTTGCTGCTGTTAGTCCAGGGTTCGGACGGCTGCTGGAAATGGGTTTTTTAATATCGTGTTGTCAAGGTTAGAAAAGTGCAGGGATTCACCGATCCTGATTATTTGGATCAGATATTCTCTGTCAGATATTCAATCATTCTCTGTTCATTTACTATTCAAACTGCACAAATCAAAACTCTCTCCAAGACTATTAGTTCCTGTTAGCTTAAATAATCAGTGGAGAAATGATTTAGTGTTGTGTTAAACGGCTTCATGTTGACCTGCAGCAGCAGATGAATGCTGTTTCTACATCATGTTGTGCTGTGTCTGTTAGATCAGCAGATGGCTTTCACAACACTGGAGTAGAGAAGGTTATTACCTGTAGGCCTGTTTGAAACTTTAAAAGAGAAAAGGCTCAATAATACACTGGACAGATCCTCAACACTCTGATTTCTCTCTTTGAGCTGCTGTTTTGGAAGTGTCTGCAGATACCGGAGGGCTGCGCGCTGTGTCTCAGTGATGCATCACGTGCTTCATACAGGCACCGGCTGCGCAGACGTAACATGCGCCGCATGCATTCTTACAATACGTTTCTGTTCTCTCATCCTTCCGACTGAGTTTATTCTTACGAGGGGAACACTTTCAGTGCTGTGAATAGTTTATAAAGCCTGGCTCATTGTGGCCAGAGTAGTTGATGAAATGAATTAAAGTGAAACTGACAGCGCGATATGGATTGTCATTAACAGAAAATGATTTGGTCTAATATAGGCTAGTCTGAAACTGAATATTTCACTCTCATTATATTTATATCAGTATTTTATTGAACAGACCTGTTTGTGTTTTGATGCTGAAGCATATAGACAGGCCTTATGAAGTTTCTCCGTCTCACTCACAGCGAGATTTGGCAAGGGATTATTAAGTAAGGGTTAGGGTTAGGCCTCAGACGGTTTAGTCTGCATCAAACCTGCAGGACCATATCAGGCATTGGTCTGGTTATTCCACCATTGATTAGTGTCAGTAGTGGAGATATTATTAGAGGATATATTATTGAGTTAATCACCAGAACTGCAGAAACAAACAAAAGTAATGACACCGTATCAGGATCGGACCTGTATCTGTCGATACTCAGAATTCTGGTATCGAGATAGAGTCTGTTACAAAAAAAGGTATCGGTGCATCCCTAGAAAAGTGCCTGGATTTTGGACTTGAATCTGCTTGCATTTGAAACCGCAGGGCTGGAAATTGTGACTGTTTTGGGTGCATATGTGCCTGAATTTGATCTATGCAAACTCAAATATTTGGGAGTATTTGTTAATAAAATAATAAAATTGTTGCCCTGCGAGCAGTTTTCCCTTTACAATGTTCCTCACATGCGTGTGTATTTAGGAGACGTTCACGCAGAATGCATCTTTGCATCTAAAACTCCAAACGCAGCACTCGGAAATAGTTTAAAACAGTCGTCATGCCAACTTGCTGCAGTAAACAAATCCCCCAGTGCCCACCCCCCTTAAAGCTCTCTGATTGGCCCACTGCTCTTGAACTGAACGCAATTGGACTGGTAATATCAGCTGTCAATCACTGAGTTCAGAAGACCGAGAGCTACAGCCGTGAAAATGTAAAGGTCTGGATCTGAGAGAATGACAATAACACTGACAGATTGTGTTAGAAGCCACCGAAAGCTACTGTAATGGCACATCTGATCAGGGAGTTTGCAGGTAACAGTGTTTACCACACATTTTAAGCACGAGATGTTTTTTAATCGTCATGATGTTGTCAGTCGCGTAACTGCAGCGTGTTCACCATCGCAACGGGGCTTGCATTCAGATTAAACCAATATTGCAGCTAGGGCTGGGTATCGTTCCAAAATTTTCGATACCGATACCCTGAATTCGATACCGGTTCCGAATGATACTTTTTTCGATACTTTTATTTTAAGAATATATTTAACAAGATTATTTTTTCAGGATGTTCGTGACCTTTTCACAGCAGGCTATCTCTAAGACCAATAAACAAAGGAACAAAAGCACAAAATGAACAGTGTAGTTAACACAATATTAGTGCAAACAGTTTTAATAAAGTTCAAGCAGTTTTAAGTCAATCAATTTTAAGTATTTGAGGCTTACTGCTGCTTAAAGGTTTAGTTCACCCAAAATTGAAATTCTGTCATTAATTATCTACAAATGAAGATATTTTGGATTTAATCCAAGAGCTTTCTGATCCTCCCATGGATAAATCATTGAATAAAGTTATTTTTGTTTACTTTGCGCACAGAAGTATTCTTGCAGCTTCATATAATTATGATTGAACCACTTATATCGCATGTTTTTGGTTCCTTTCTAGGCATTGAAAAATGCATATCCAGTAAATCTAATCTTTCTCCACAGTAGAAAAAGGCAGCAAACCTTTAACAATAAAATTGTAACGGCCCTGTGGCATTCATCTTTCCTTTCTTTGTTCATTTGTACTTTTCTGCCAGTGTAAATGGATTATCACTTGATGGTCTCCTAATTCCAGGGTCAGCAGGAGCAGAGACTATAACATTAATGTGAAGAAAACATGAAAGCTAAACTGTTAATGCAGCCAAGGATAAGGACATTTATATAAGATAGTTTAATGTGAGGTAAACTTCATCATTTACTGTTAACCTTAAAGCATTTTAGTATCAACTTAGCCAGGTATTTAAAGCCATCGAACAGTACATACGTTACACAGCGTACGTTAGGTCAAAAAGGATTAATAAATTTACCCCGCAAACTTAAGCCCCGTTTACACTGTCAGGTCTTGATGCCCAATTCCGTATACATATGATAATGCCTATATCAGATTTTGTCTGTCCGTTTACACGTTCTTTTAATTGTGACCCATATCCAATTCATGTCTTTACACTTGCCGTACAATTTACGATGCATGCATAAACGCGGGTTTTCACTATGTGCCACACTAGCCACGATGGAAAAACTGTTTGTTTATAGCTCTGTGAAGCGTAATATAAGCAGTGAATGGTTCAGTCCAGATTTACCCCCACGCAGTTTACGTAATGGTATGGCCCTGATGTGTCGTGTGTGTAGTGAAGATGTAGCCTTTGCCTGTGTGCGCACTGGTGTTGTTGGAGAGAATAAAGTGTGACTTTATACACTCGCCCGCAGTGAGTGTATTATATAGCGACAAAAAGCAAAAGTTACAACACGAAGTTCGCCCAACTTTAAAATGATTTTGAGGCGGAGGAGGTGGGAAAGGGCTGTCATCACAGCTTGCCCTTATGGTTTATATGCTGTATGATATCCTCCATCATTCAGAGGAATGTGTGAGAGCAAAGATCCGAGTCAGTAAAATGATCCGAATTTCCCATCACTATTGATCACATGACCTTCACACGAAAACTATTTCAACTTTGTGTGGTGTGTGTGGTGTGTGTGTGTGTGTGTGTGCGTGTGTGTGCGTGTGTGTGCTGCAGGGTAACAGGGACCTAAAGCGTAAGTGGGCGTGGGCAGTGACGTGAATGTGTGTGTGTGTGTGCGCTGCAGGGTAACGGGGACCTAAAGCGTAAGTGGGCGTGGGCAGTGAAGTGGCTGGGGGAGGAGCTTGAGCTGCAGCCATTTGCCGGGCCTCTGCAGTACAGCTACAGCAGCAGGTCTCCACCGGTGCAGAGCAGCGAGACCTCCAACGGCTACTTCCTGGAGCGCTCGCACAGCGCACACTCGACCCCCGCTAAAGCCTGCGAACTCTGCCCTGAGGAGGTGAGTCTGACCTCTGACCCCTGACCCCAGCGCTCAACTCAAATAGTTGCTCTTTAATAGCAGAGACACACACACACCACCATCATCATCATCATCATCATCATCACTATCCAGCTGATGCTAACCCAGACCTGTGTGTGTGTGTGCGTGTGTGTGAGTGTGTGTGTGTGTGTGTCCAGGAGCCAGAGGATCAGGAAGCTCTTCCTGAGGACACTGCCCTCCATCCTCATCCTCCAGCACTACAGTATCAGCAGGTGCACACTCCGCTCACACACACACACACACTGTTTGTCCTGTTCTCTGTGAGCTCCTGAGCTGTTCTGTGTTTGTGTGTGCAGCCTCAGCCGTGCAGCGCAGCACATCAACACAGCACAGAAGCCTGCAGACTGGGAGAACGAGGAGCCGCCGGTGCACAGCGCAGAGTAACACAGACACTCCAGCAGCAGCCTTACACACATGCGCAGGCCGCTCTGTAAAGCAGCATCAGGGCAGTGTGTGCGGTGTCGATCCTCTGGAACAGCTCAGATCTCCCTGTGGGTCCGGCTGACCCCGGATCAGCTCACTGCAGCTCCGCATCTGACCGGCTGCTGTTTCCTCATCCTGTAGGAGCTTCAGTTCATCTGGATGACAATACACGCACACCACACACGCGCACACACACACACACACGCGCACACACACACACACACGCGCACACCACACACACGCACACACACACACGCGCACACACGCACACACACACACACACACACACACACACACACACACACACACACACACACACACACACACACACACACGCGCGCGCGCGCACACACACACACACACACTCAGCCCTGCTCTGAGAGTCTACTAACTCTGAATGGAGTTGCCGATGGCCTAGTTCTGCATCTGCCCTTAACTCCTCCCACTTCCTCTGTTCTGTCCAATGGGAACACGCTGCTCTGTTTCTGAGCAGATTTACAGCAAGGTCATCATCATCATCATCATCATCCACACTGTAAACACTGAAGTGCTTCCTCCATCTGCCTCCACTTAATACAGTTTTCTTCAATAGAGATTATTTTCTTCATCTGAGACTCTGAGAAGGCTTGTGTTTGTGTTTGTGTTTGTGTTGATTTTCTAAAGATGAGATCTGCAGTTCAGAGCAGACTGTGGAGCTGCTGGAGCGGAGCGTCTCTCTCACAAGCCTTTCTTTTCCTGCAGAGACGAACATTAACAGGAGAGCAGAACACAACCCCTCACACCTTTACACACAGCCTGACTTTACTCAGCTTTCTGTAAGAGGGAACATTCTATAAACACACACACTTGATTTCCCTTATAGTGTGTGTGTGTGAGGTTTACAGTGCGGGTCTCTGCTGCTGGTTAATGTGGGGAACTGGTTAAACTGTAATGATCTTAACTAGTCCTCAGATCATCCCTCAGGCCATCTGTCAGGATCAGTCTCTCGGCGTCTCTCCTCCAGTCCTGAAAGCGGCTCTCCTGCACCACACTCGCCTTCTCTTCTGTTTGTTCTGGGTTAATTTTGAGTTCTACAGCTCTTTTGGGAGACACACATGGACAATACAGCCTTGGAGACCTGTTCAGACCCACACACTGTACAGTTATACAGCAGAGGTGTAAATAAATGATATTTGAGTTATGTGTGTGTGTCTGATACACTCATCCACAGTCATTCAGAGTGCAGCATGTTCCTCCACACAGATATTAACACTTCCTGAGTCTGTATTTCAGACAGGCAGCACACAGGCCTCTCTGATGGACAACATCAATAATTAATCAATGTTAAAGTTCTGCGTCCTAAATGACAAATGAAGAGTGAGTGAGTTCGCATGTATAGAGCATATGAACTCTATTTCCAGCTGGTCTTTGAGAAGCTTCATTAGGGAGAAGGTGTGTGTGTGTGTGTGTGTGTGTGCGTGCGCTCGGTACATGTGAAGCAGCAGGCGCGCACTCTCTCCAGCACACCGCCTGAGTCAGCCTCCATTTTATTAACATTTTAACTGGGTCACATTGTGCTATTATGTTTTAGACAAACGTTTATTTTCGTCTGCGCTTTATATCAGGCCGCACTCTCGCTGTGAGCAGTTTAATTCGCCACTCTTCAATGTTACTTTATTCATTTATTGTCAACAGCTCGGTCTCGCTGTGGCGTCGTTCCTCCAAATCTCGCGAGACTTCCGCTGATTCGCGTCGTCCAATAAAATGACGCGGTTTCCGCTGCGCTCTTGTTTCACCCTCAGACCGAGAAAGAAGCGCAGCTCGACGTGAACCCTCCGCCGAAACACCGAACTCAAGCCGAAAACCGACGATTTATTTTAAAATAACGTTTACATTTCGGAGTGACTCCGTTTTCTTTATTTTTTCCTCTTTACGATCCTCACCGAGCACCGTCGACCGTACTCTCAGACGCGGCAGCAGCGCCAGAACAAGCGACACACCGGCGAACAAAGGAACCCGTCAGTCCGCGACACCGGCCCTCAACACCCGTTAGTTATGAGTCATGTGGCCGTAGAAAATGTGCACGGTCTGGATCAGCAGGTGAGCAGGGGCTGGGGTTATGTTTGGCGGGCGGATGGGCTCTGGAAGCGGCGGTGTGTAAGATGGAGGAGCCGGGATGGCGGCGGTGATGATGGCGGCGGTGGCGGATCCACACACGAGGCTTCATTGGTGTTTACGGGCCGCAGGAGCTCTAGATCCGCCGGAAAAGCCTTCAGCTGCCGCTTCATCCTGCCGCTCTTCGGCCTGTCATTAAGTCTCCGTCTGACCTACCGATTATTTAGTATTGTTCACATTAGGCCGTGTTTTCGTGTCATTTTGTGACGTTACAGTCACCGATTACTATTTGTCCGTAATATAAGCAGGCAGACGCAAACCGCTGAATCTGGTTCCGGTTAAATGAGGGTCCAAACCGGTTTTTATCACGGTTTAATCTGTCTGGTGGTTACCGTATGAGCAGGCGGGTTAAAGGGACAGTATTGTAAAACACGGTGTTTCCACTCGTTCTCCCTGGTGTTGGTGTAAACCCCTGAGGTTATCAGTTTCTGTTGAACACAGTAAGATGTCTCGATCATCTGCTGGACAGTGGCAGCTTTCATATCTTTTGTCTTCCTCTTATCAATGTTAAATATTCTCTAAACTCATATTTTGTGTTCAGAAGCAGACCGAAATGATTAAATTATTACTAAATTTGTTTAAATTGAGGGATTTGTTATAAATCTTGTGACCTAATTTACTCTTCAAACGAGCAGTACCGAATAAAGCTGTTGTTTTAGCTGTAATTGATGTGCACGTGGCAGTGTGTGTGTGTAAGTGCAGTGTGTTCAGGTGTGTGTTCCAGTTCAGTGAGATGTGTTGTGTTTTCAGCTGGCTGCCCTAGACTTGAGCTCCGCTGATGTTCAAGGTGTCACTGGAAGTGAGTTTCTGTTCCTCATTTCAGCACGTCTCTGTGCTCCACATTCTGTGTTTAATCCCTCAGTTCTGGGTGGAAGTGGAGTTTGTGGTGGACAGACTGACTGATGTTTGTTGAAGCAGAGCTGTGTGTGTTTGCCATATTAACCCCGTCTCCTCTTCTCCAGGGCGCTACATTCCACCACATTTAAGGAACAAAGAAGCTGCTAAAAATGGTATGAGACTAATTTTATTAATATTTAATAATGTGATCCTCCAAGTCTGAATGCTTTAATGATTTTTATAAGATAGTATTGATCTACTGTACTTGCAACATAAAGCTGTAGTTCACCCAAAACTTAATTCAGTCATAGAGTCGCCCAGTGCTGCTGTCAAACCCGTGAGTTTCTTTTATCAGTGTTTAACACAAGATGAGGTTTTGAAAAGTGTTGGAGGCCTGCACCCATGCAGGACCTGATTTACTCACTCTGGGAGTCAGTGTTACAGTTTTCAGCTTTCTTCAAAATATCAAGAGACTCATAACGGTTTGGAAACACTTGACCGTAAATAGTGAGCAAATCTTCATTTTTGTGTGGACTGTCCCTTTAAAACACTGCGTCTGCATCATATCCCCATAGTCAGGGAATAAACCAGTTCTGTGACGTCTCCCATTAGAACATGCATGAAGTAAAATTCATTTTTAGACATTTATTATAATTATTGCACCTCATATTTATCACCATTGTGCATGATATAAAATTATACACAATTAAAACGATATCTTGTGTACAATAGTTAAACTTGATATACAAATGAGCAGTCTGGTTTCTACAACTTTCTGCATTTAGACTCTAAACAGCTAGAGATTGGACATGTATAGAACAATAACCATCGTTATCAGCTGATGTGAACAGTTTTATACATTTATTTTTGGAGACTCAAAACCAAGCAGCTTTGTTCTGGATTTCTGTAAATCTTTGCATTTATTAATGAACATGATTCATATGGTGGTTTTTAAAGTGGTCCAATTAAATCAATATTAAATGTTTATCCTGTTACAGCACAGCATGTTCTCTAGTCAAGTTTATTTGTTATAGATCACCGCTCTTGCATGAGAATGCATTTGTAAATGAGACTGCTGGTGGTCCCTGATCTGTAATCTGATTGTCTCAGCGCTCTCCTGAATATACGAGCTGTACATTTCTATTACGACAGCTGTGCTTAAGAGAAAGTTTCATGTAGAGCTACCACACTATGCTTTCAGCATTAATATCACACTGTGCATCCACAATATTCACATCACTGGGTCTGCAGTGTTGAGTCTGGATTATAGTTGACCAGAAGCACATTCACACCTTAATGTTTTTCATCCTTGGGTTTTGTCTTGTGACTCGTCTAAATCAAGCTCTTAAATCAAACACATTTTGTAGACAAGTAAGAACATTGTTCAGAGAGGAGTCAGAATTAAGAGATTTTCTCTTAAATCAGCTGAATTATCGGCCAGTGGATGAGGGACATTCATATCAAACCTAAACAAGAGGATTGAGCTCGTCTCAATGGCAGATTATTTTCCTCAAGGAAGTTTTTTTTACTTCTAAATGTGTATTTTTCTAGTCTAGAAGATGATTCTTGATTTAAGACGTTTTAGATATTTGAACTGGAAAAAATATCAAAGTGAATTCATTTTTTAACAGAGTCGATTTTGCAGACTGTTGCGGTAATGAGATTTTTTATTACTTTGGAAATGATGCCAAAAAGGTACTGTGATATGTATATGAGTTTTAATTAATGTAGACAAATGCTCCAGACTTTTTCAATTATCTGCAAAAACAAAAGTTAATTTAAACATTTTTAAATTCATGGTTGAGAATTTTTAAGCTAAGTTTTCGAGAGAATCACCCATATATACAATGAAGTCTTTATCAGTGTTTTACATTTAATTATTGACGTGGTGAACCGGTTTACTTTTAGACTGCAGAAAGACTTAAAATAGAACTGATTAAGCCATCAGGTGAGATTGTATTCATATCGCTATATACATTGCAGAAGAACTAATATTGCAATATCTGATTTGTCCAATATCGTCCATTATCCATTAAGTTTCATTATTAACTCTCTAGACATGTTTGGAGATATGAGTAATGGGTATTATTAGGCTAAATTTGTATACATAGCGTTACATGATGAACTGATGTGTGATGTGGAATAAGATGATCAATGCATAATATCATCTTCATGCTGTAAATGAATGAAGAGGCTGTAGAAGTCGAGCTCTGCAGTGTGAAAGGTGATAAAGCAGATGATTTAAATCACTGCCGAGAGGTTAACGTCATTCCGACGCTTATTCACAGCCCTGGAAAAGGCATGCATAGAAAAAACAATCTGTAAAATAACAGAAGCTGAAGTGTGCTAAACTGATGAATGTGTAGATCTCATAACAGATTGGAATAGATTAAGACCTTTGGAGCTGTGTCAGTTTGAGTTTCATCAGCCATAAAAATCACTCAACAGCCCTGTAGCGTTTAATTAATCTTAGAGGAACCCTTTTTTTTTAGACTACATCTTATTTATTCATATATGGATTTTCATATCTGACCTCAGTAGGGGGACCCTGTAATTTGTGTAATATGGAGTATTGGGGGGGGGGGGGGGGGGGGGGGGGGGGGGGTCAATTAAGGATCATCAGAAAGCCTGATCAGTGGCATCCTCAGTGTTTATCCTGCATGACAATGAGCATCAATGCTTTATTCAGGGACATTATTGGATCTAATAATTACTGATTTTCCCCATATTCCTCCTCACTGATGCGTTCTCATCATCACATGCCTGCAGCATCATTTGAGTAAAACAGCGTGTCAATATTATAGCATTCATATCAGTTGTTTAACGCAGTGGAGATATAAACTCAAATAGGAAAGTTAGGGTTAGCAACACCACCATCAGTTATTGTAGTTTGGCTTCCAACATCGTCATTTATAAATAATAATCACAATATATAACATATTCAGGTGTTTTGTGTGTTGGGATTGTTGCTCATTTAGGGATCACGGCTTCAGCTTTCATTGATTGTGTTTATATCGTGACTGGAACAGGTCCAGTTGGTCTACCTCTGCGTTTAGATCATAGGTCTCAAACTGGATTCCTGGAGGGCCGCAGCTCTGCACTGTTATACTCTAACTCTATTAAACACAGCTGGTCCAGCTAATCAAGCTGTTCAGAGTAGTTTTGGAACCTTGGTTGGTGGATCAGCTGTGTTTGATTAGGGTTTGAGCTAAACTGCAGAGCTGCGGCCCTCCAGGAATCCAGTTTGAGACCACTGCAGTGAACCTGTTCTGAGTGTTTATTGCACATGCATATCTCAATTTGTACAGTGGTTGCATACAGTGTTCAAGGCGTCTGCGCTAGCACCCAAAAGGCAGAGGTAAAATGCTAACCATCGCACAAAAGTTGAGCTTCTGGACATGCTAAATGAAGGTAGAAGTTACATGGCTGTAGGGCTCCATTACAGAATAATGAAGCTCTAAAGGTTTTGATTTTTGGCTTCATCTAGAAAAACTATGTGAAGGTTTGAGTGATTATTAAGGAGAGAGAAAAGTGTGAAACTGTCTGAGAAAAGTGTGTATTGAGGATTTTTACAGCCTTAACTCTAATAATTATAACAAAGCGCACTACTTCATGGATTTCACCTATTGAGGGTCATTTTGAGAACGCAACAAGTGTCCTCTGTATCTTCCTAAAAGCCCCAATGCTGTTAGTTTAATCCTGAAAATCATCTGCATAACTCATAAATGTACATTGAAACGGTCATGAAGACCTGCTGAAGCCCCGTAGCGGGAGTCTGTCCACAGTTGACATGTAACCGTGCTGTTTCAGATGCTCCTGGAGGATGGGATAACGGACGCAGCAATGGCTTTGTGAACGGCTACCATGATGGCCGAGACAACCGCGTGAATGGCGGCAGCAGTTTCAGCGGCCGCGGACCCTCCGCAGCGACCGCGGGGGCAGAGGAGGCTTCCGGTTGGGTAAAAGCACTGGGTCCTACAACCCATCCAGCCCATGCAGAGCGCAGGCAGGTGTCGCCGCACACACCTGAGAGCCTGCTCTGTTTCGCCATCTGCCAGTGTTGCTTTACTGATGGGAATCTCTGTGTCTCTTAGGGTTTGGCTACGACAATAAAGAAGCAGGCGGATGGAACGTCCCAAAAGACAACGCCTACAACAGCTTCGGCGGGCGCTCCGACAGGGGCAAATCATCGTTCTTCAATGACCGTGGGTCCTCATCCAGGGGCAGGTGAGGCTCTCTTCACACTCAAGAGGGAACATGTGGTGTGTATGTGTGTGAGACTAAAGTGCTGCTGTGCTCCTCAGGTATGAACGTGGAGGTTTCGGTGGTGGTGGAAACAGCCGATGGGTGGAGGACTGCAGGGATGAAGACTGGTCCAAACCACTGCCTCCCAATGAGCGTCTGGAACAGTGAGTGCTGCTGTGCGCTTCCCTTCTCATGAGTGTGTTCTGTGAATTGAGTTGAAGTCTTTTTATTAAGAGTTTAGTTCTGAGTTTGAATTAAATATATTTACTTTCTAATTTTCCTGAATGTAGGTAACTCTTAATAAATGTTTCTACTCTTACTTCAGCTTTTAAATGAGGCCTAGTTTAAATATGAGCACTGAAGGGTTGAGTATTTACAGCAGGTTATCTTCACATTCATGCTCAATAGTGACCCACAGTTAAGGGGTTACCCACTGCAGTCCAAGCTGGTGTTTTGGCTGAGTGTGCTGCTTGTCTCCCTGCAGCGAGCTGTTCTCTGGCAGTAACACTGGGATTAACTTTGAGAAATATGATGACATTCCTGTTGAAGCGACGGGTCACAACGGGCCGCAGCCCATCGACAGCGTGAGTTTCCTGATGGGGTTTTGAGGGTGATTCTCTGATTAATGGTCATATTCAACAGCGTCTCTCTCTCTGTCTGTGCAGTTCCATGATGTGGAGATGGGGGAGATCATCATGGGTAATATAAACCTGAGCCGATACACACGGCCCACTCCGGTTCAAACACGCGATTCCAATCATCAAGTCTAAGAGGGACCTGATGGCCTGCGCACAGACCGGTGAGAGGCGCGTGTGTGCGCGCGCGCGTGTGTGTTGATAGATCAATTAGATCAATTTAGAGACATTTCAGTCCCTTTAGTCGCTGTCTGTAGGTGTGTGGTATAGTGTAGTTGTGCTAAAGTTTCCCTGAATTTAATCTGCATGTTGAGCTGCAGTTTCTGAAATCAGTGGAATCCTGCTAGATTTGACATCACGCTGCTGTTATATCAGTAGTCAAGGAAGCACCGTTACTCCTGCTGTAGGCGCCTCCTGTAAATCAGTGTCAGTGTTATAGTTTAGTGCAGGTCTGTGTTTTATGGAGCGTAATTTGACGAACAAAACACTTTACATCTTTACATCACTATTTAATCTATTCTGAAATCATCTGCCCACAATAATGTTGCATCTGTGTATCTAACATGTGCAATCAGCTTATTTATTAGTGAAAATGTTGCTGTCGGCCATGAAACGCAGGGGTGTAGACCCTTATAGACCCCATAAGCTAAAGTGGTGATGAGGTCTTGATAGGTAATGAATGTCTGTTCCCGGTGTATACCCTGATGTGTGTGTGTGTGTCTGCGCATGTAATAGGCTCTGGGAAGACAGCAGCGTTCCTGTTGCCTGTGCTCAGCCAGATCTACACTGATGGACCCGGAGAAGCTCTGCAGGCCGTCAAGAACAGCGCACAGGTACAGATTCAGCTTCAGCTCAGAGACATTACTCTACACAAGATCTGATCTTAACCTGCTCTACTCTTGTGCTCAGGAAAATGGAAAGTATGGCCGGCGTAAGCAGTATCCCATATCACTGGTGTTAGCCCCGACCAGAGAGCTGGCTCTACAGATCTATGATGAAGCCCGAAAGGTAATAAACCCCTGCAGAGACGCTGAACAGAAGCGATCCTTCACTCCAAACACTATACTCACACGCACAGCACTGAGAGATTTACAATGACTCTTCGGTTTGATGTGTGAGAGATTGTTTATATGTTAAATATACTGAGTTATGTGTTGTCTGTGATTTCGCAATGAAATGGCCGTATGTTTCTGATGAGGCAAATAAACAAGCAAACTCAACTCCTTATAGTTTCAAACCTTTGAGTTTAGTTTGGTCAAACAGAAGGTATTTAGAGATCCTGTACCTCTTGACTTCTGTGGTCTTTATTCCTCCTGCTGTGGGAGTCAGTGGTTCCATGTTTCAGTAATTAGCAGAAGAAACTCAAGGTGTGCAGCTCTTGACGGGAGAAATGCTAATGTTCCCTGTGTGTGTGAACTCTCCTTTAGAGCTCCTCAGTGAAAGTGTGATGTGTGTTTGTGTTCTCCTCCAGTTCTCGTACCGCTCTCACGTGCGTCCCTGTGTGGTGTACGGCGGCGCAGACATCGGCCAGCAGATCCGGGATCTGGAGCGCGGCTGTCATCTGCTGGTGGCCACGCCCGGGCGCCTGGTGGACATGATGGAGCGAGGGAAGATCGGCCTGGACTACTGCAAGTGTGTGCTCCAGCTGCTCTTTTCTTTGCTAACCGCTGTGTGATTTGCTTGCCTGTTAAATCTGAACACACCAGCCTCTACAGGGTTTGCAGTGTTCTCTCTGCAGTGTGTAGCCTGATGATGATGATGATGATGATGATGAGATATGCAGCAGTTTAAGTCTGCGAGCTTCACAAAACCGCCACATTTGCTGGATTTTTGCATTAAATTCGACCGTTGCAGAATAGGGAGTTTGTGTTAGTGCAGCGGGCGCTCGCTGAGCAGTATGTGTGTGTGTGTGCAGTTATCTGGTGCTGGACGAAGCGGACCGGATGCTGGACATGGGTTTCGAGCCGCAGATCCGGCGTATCGTGGAGCAGGACACCATGCCTCCTAAAGGCCTCCGTCAGACCATGATGTTCAGCGCCACCTTCCCCAAGGAGATCCAGGTGAGTGCGGTGCACAGGTAACACCAGCCCTCCTGCTCATCAGTTCCTCAACAGTGTGTGTTTCTCTCAGATCCTGGCCCGAGACTTCCTGGAGGACTACATCTTCCTGGCGGTGGGCCAGAGTGGGCTCCACCTCGGAGAACATCACGCAGAAGGTGGTGTGGGTGGAGGAAGAACGACAATCGCTCGTTCCTGCTGGACCTGCTGAACGCCCAGGTACACACACACCTGCTGAACACTGCACTACACCTGTCTGAGCTTTCAGGGTGGATGAGCAGCAACACCTGTATTCTGACTGATTATTAAGACAGTTTGGGGTTGTCAATAGTTTTTTAAGAGGTTCGTCTAAACACCAGACACATGAAGCTGAGAATGGGCCTGCCACAGTTAAAGCTGATGTTATTCTCCCTCCTGTGGGTCTAGTTTCACTAATGTTCTCCAAGTGTTGCTTGTAGAGGAGTGAATCTAATAATACATAAATTACGAGCATAGATGAACTATAGCAAAGACAAAAGTGAATGATAGTGTTCAGGTATTCACTGTTCTGGTACAGGTATTGAATATCAGCACTGCAGAGTCTTCATTGTAGATTATTTAATCTTTATTAAAGTTACGAAACATTTCTTGTGGCCGGATGATTTAAACTCTGATATTGAAATGTTCACACAGTCACAGGCCTTAAAGGGACAGATCACTCAAAGATTAAAATGTCCCACTCTTTACTCCACTTGTTTCAGTACTGTAGGAGTTATTAGATTATACTCTGTTTAAGAACCTCATAAATGTTTGAAACAAGGTGAAGGGTGTAATGAAAATGGCTAATAATGTTTGGGTGAACTCTCTTTATAAAAATGCCTGCAGATAATGCACTTACTCCATTATGATTGAGCTATAATCCCAACATTGCATATCCTGCGATTGCAGGTGCACACATTGAGAAATGGATGCTGAAAGCATATATTGTGCACCTATAACTTCAATATAGGCTAGTTGTTTTTACTACTATCATGTCCTTGGCCAAAACCTTGCTCTCACGTTGTTAGTGCTGTGTAAACATTATCAAGATCAATTTTTACAGAGATATAAAACTATTTTAAACCAGATGGAATTGGAGCTGTGTTCTATGATATGCTGTAATAAAACTGAACATCATTGTTTTTTTAGTATTTACCATGTATATGTAGACATTATATGAACATTTTATGTAGTTAAATTGTGTATGAACCCTGTAAGGGGTTATAATAATTGACCTTAAAATGGTTTAAGGATATTAAACTGCTTTTATTACAGTCAAACTAAAAGACTTCCTCCAGAAGGAAAACTATCAAGATTCCTGTCTCTGTTAAACTTCACTTGGGAAATATTAGAGTACCACAGGACGGTGAATTTAGACTGACTTTAGTTATTATATATTATATGTGTGTGTGTGTGTGTGTGTGTGTGTGTGTGTGTGTAGATGTAGTTGTGGTTTGTACATTACATCTGTAGAGTATGAACACACGCTCTGACCCACATGTAAACCTTATGAAGCATGACAGTGATATGTTGAAGCTCACCCCACGGTCTGGTTTTATTCAGTTATTCCGAGTGAGGTTCAGGAGAGTACAGGCGAGAGCGTAGAGAAGCCAGGTGAGTAGAGACACTTTACCTGCACTGGAGCCGGAAACAAACGCAAGTCACAACCGCACACCTTCATTCTGCTTCAACATCATTTGTTTTCCACCTCCCTCCCGTCCATCTCAAATCAGATAGTGTGTTTATTTTATTATTTTACTCTGCAATCCTCACTTTCCCTGTTTTATTTTTGTTTTCCCCTTCAGCCATAGTGTTGCTCCTGCAGTGGTTCACCCTGCGGCTGCTGGATCTGCATGAAGTGTAGAGTAAATCTGCTGTAAATTAGAGAGATCTGCTGTAATATAGCGGTCTTTAATTTATCTGCACTTCTGTGAGATCCAGATGTGTGTCGCTCCCCGTTCTGTGTGCCACTCATTGAGTTAGTGCCTCGTTTCTAGTCCAAATATCTGAAGATTCTGAAATCAAGAGCATTTTCAGAACCACCTTGTTTTAAGGCCCAGCTCACCTGAAACTGAACATTCTGATATTTACTTCCTCTCTCCATTTGGTTCAAACCTGTTTAAATGTCTAATTTAAGCTGATAGCAAAGAAGATAATTTGAAGAATGTTGGAAACCTGTAGCTACTGATTTCCATTATTCCAGTACTGTTGTCCTCTGGAAACCTGGAGGTCAGTGGAATCAAGGGTTTTTAGCTTTCTTTAACCTCCTCTTTGTGTTCAACAGAGGTTTGAAGAGAGTAAACAACATCAGCCTTTCCACTTCTGGGTGAACGCTCCCATTAAAACAGCTAAGCCATCTGCCAGCGGCCATTTCCAAGCAGATTTAGTTTGTTTTGAGGGGAACTCGCCTCAATGTAGACTCATGTCTTTGCTTGTGCTGAAACTGCTGCTTGATTAAAGAGTTGTTGGACATTTCCAGTAGAAACGCGACCGTAAGGTCAGCATGTCTTCAGTGTAGTGTGTGTTGGGTGTGTGTGTTGACGTGTGTCGGCCATCCCGCAGGTAAAGACTCTCTGACTCTGGTGTTCGTGGAGACTAAGAAGGGAGCGGATGCGCTGGAGGACTTCCTGTACCGTGAGGGTTACGCCTGCACCAGCATCCACGGGGACCGCTCGCAGAGGGACCGGGAGGAGGCGCTGCACCAGTTCCGCTCCGGCAGATGCCCCATACTGGTGGCCACGGCGGTGCGTTGATCACTGCGCTCTGATCTGTGTTTCACTGCAAACAGTTTAATGCTTTAACAACACATGCATGATAGTTAAGCTACACTTATATCTGAAATCATCTTAGCATCAAATGATGGCTCTATTTACTTCTGTGTGAGGCGTGTGTGATGCGTCTCTTATGGTCTGGTGTTCTCTCCTCTGCTCACACTGTCTTATTCCTCCATCTGGTGGTCTTGAACGCTGATGTGAGGTTGTCATGTTTATGTGAGGTGTGTTTTGTGGTGCTGTCCTTTTCACTGGGTTTATCTGTGAGGAGTTTCTGCTGTAATGGTGAACCCTCCTCTGATGTTCTGCTGGATCTCCTCCTCACAGGTGGCCGCTCGAGGGCTGATATCTCCAATGTGAAGCACGTCATTAACTTTGACCTGCCCAGCGACATCGAGGAGTACGTCCACCGCATCGGCCGTACGGGACGCGTGGGCAACCTGGGTAACTACTGACCTCGTCTGAATACACCACAGCACCTTCAGTTCTGTGCGATGACCCAAAAAAAGGCCAGAAGCTCTGGTTCATCACTGAGTACCATGTTCATTCACCACAGTTTAATCCTATAGGGGGGCACTGGACCTGGTGACTGATTTTGGTCCCTCTTGTTCCTTTCATTTAGGCTATTTATTCACTTATTATTACTTTGCATTAATGACTGAGCTACTGATATAAGGCAGTAATATACTTTATAATATGCACAGTTTCACTATTACTGATTTTATCAATGAAGGTTATGTAACGATACCATTTATTAACGCAGACGGACATGGCTTCAGCGCCAACAGTGCTTTAATATTTTATTCTCCTTTCCATTTTAATTCAATTAATTAAACGTTTAAAGACATCAAACTATGCCCACACATGCAAGCTAACCCACTATCTATATGGGTAAATGACGATAGTGAAATCGCATAAGAGTCATCACGCTTCATTACCCAACCAATATCAGCTTAGGAAATAAGTTAAATGTTGCAATCTGTCATTTAAAAACAGTAGCTAGATGTTACCTTGTTATATTTTAAGGCATTAGTGTAGCAAGACAGAGCATCTGTTTACCTCAACAACAAAAGAAATTCAGTTATTACCGAGAAAACTGGTTAAATTGTGTTATGGATAGCGTGCAGCTCAATAGGCATAACTTTTATTATTATTTTAAAGATAAAATGATGATTGGTCATGTTTTTTCATGATATTGTCCATTGGCATTTGTAAAAACGCCACCATAAGCCATCAGGCTAATATGCCTACCAGTCATCTTATTTAACCTATTTTAATAACTCTTCAGGTTACATTTTCAGTTTTTAGGGCCATGAACAAGTCAAAATAAAATCGATATGCTAACTGTAATTTAGCTCTTAATATAGGCCTACAGTATATTTCTGGTGTTTAATTTTGCATGAGCAAATAGCAGAATAGCCTAAACTACATATTTTAAAGCTCATTTAGCCTACCACAGCACATGTGAGGTTGATCCACGGCAATCCACTTACTCATCCACTATATAGCCGACCTATTCATTCATAACACTGTAAACTGCTCAGGATGATCATCTTTAAACTCAAAAGGCATTGAGTGTCCTGACTTAAGAGTGCTGCTGCATAATGGGATGTTTCTCTTCACAAAAGTGCACATCAGCCACTTCAAAATGAAGGCAAACGTTCAAGTGTTTTCTGTTTTGTCCATTGTATGGCTTTTAATAATAATAATGAATATAAATTATAATATTTCGAGTGTAGACTACTGTGGGACTGTGCAGTGTCCAACTAAACATGTTTATTAGGCTACTCCTAATATTAATCCCCAACTGATGTTGACTAATGTGAAAATGACTGGCGTCTGCTAAATTAAATTAAATAGCAGATTTCTTTAGCGGTTTTCTTATTTTTTCTCCTCTTTAGAGCTCAGGAGAGTTGTATTTAAAGAATTAGTTAACCAAAACATGAAATGAATGAGGCGTCATGTCATCCACTAGTCCAGTTCTCTCCTGTGTGAGTTTAGAGTGCTCCTCCTCCGCCGTGTGCGTGTTTACGGGTGTACCCTGACCTGACGCGGGGACCAGATCTCTGATTGCTTTAATTTCATAATCTAGTTGCTTTTTCATATTATAACATGTCTACATGCGTGTTCTGAAGGTCTCTGAAACTCTTTCTGAGGCGTGCATCTTCGTTGGTTTGTTAGCTAGCTTATCGTTAAGCTTGATGCTAACCTGCTGTTCAGAATAGCTGAATCCTCCATGCTGATGTTCAGGAAGTGCCGTTTCACTTGTGTTTATTGTTGGTCTTCGCAGGTCTTGCAACGTCATTCTTCAATGATAAGAACGGCAACATCACCAAAGACCTGCTGGACATCCTGGTGGAGGCCAAACAGGAAGTGCCGTCATGGCTGGAGAGTCTGGCGTACGAGCATCAGCACAAGAGCAGCAGCCGCGGACGCTCCAAGAGGTACGCAGACGTGCTGCTGTCATTCAAACTAACCTGCGTCTCCGCTTCAGAACCGTCAGCTGAGTCTGTCTGGAGCATGTGTTCGCAGTGCTGTGGAGGAATGAGCGGGTCATGTGTGATTGGACCGTAGGCGCTAACTCTGCTGTGCTCCTCAGGTTTTCTGGAGGCTTTGGAGCTAGAGATTACCGCCAGAACAGCAGCGGTGGCGGCGGAGGCTTCGGGGGCCGCGGCGGGCGCAGCACCGGTGGGCACGGAGGGAACCGGGGCTTTGGCGGTGGTAAGGGTCGGTTTCGCTCCCAGCGCCTTCATTGGGGAGCGCACACTGCTTTATTCCTGTGATGATCATCGGTGTCTGCATGCTAACGCTAACACTGTGTGTTTCTGCCCACAGGAGGATTCGGAAACTTCTACAGCAGCGACGGATACGGCGGAAACTACTCCCAGGTGGACTGGTGGGGGAACTAGCGGCGCTGTGGCGTCTGTGCACTCCAGCCACACACTTACACACACGCACACTTACACACACACACACACACACACACACACACACACTTACGGTGGACCACCACGCCAAACACACCGAGCGGAAACCACATGTACCTAGCCAGACCTCCCTGTAGCTGCAGGAGCTGTGCAGAGCATTAGCAGCGGTGATTCTCTGAGCGCTGCGGCGTTAGCGGACCCGGACGCTAGTTCTCCACCACATCAGTTCTTTCCCCTGAGTGAGAATCATCAGTTTGTTAATGTGCTGTGCCTTTACACTTAGACTCGCTGTGTTCTCCTCCTCTGTTTTGGTTTTGATGTCTGGCTGATGATTATTTTAAGCTTCTCTCCTCTTTCGTTCCCCCTGAAGATTTGTTTGGGACTGTTTAACAAAATAAGCTTGGATGTAGTCAAACCTTGGCAAACTCTGGGATGGTCTGTCGTATTTAGAGCTGAAATTGAGGTGCGCAGTGCTCGCGCCGCCCCCTGCTGGGCTTTACTATTACTGAAGGAGAAGGAGATCCGCTCGCTCTGTCCTCAGGCGAGACCTCCCGCGGCTGCGCTAGCTCTAGCGGCGTCTGCGGTCGACCGGACTCTTCTCTTCCTCCCGTCGGCGTAACGGCTCCTGAAGCCCAGCTCGTCTCTGAAGAATCCGCATGCTAGTGTTCTTGTTTTTTGGTCAAGGAGAGTTACGAACCGATTCTGCAGCAGGCTTTACGTTCGTTACCGTAACATCCGTCACCTCTTAATTTCCATCAGATGATTTGTTTATTTTCTCTCTTTTTCAAGCTGCGTTGAATTCCGAAAGACATCCTCGGCTTTACTCTGGAGACGCGACGCCCGCGAGTGTGTGTGTGTGAGAGTGAGAGTGCGAGTGTGTGTGTGTGTGTGTGTGTGTAGCGGAGCGGAGCGTCCTGCCAAAGACTGGTTCTCTGGCGTTAAACTGAAGTGCAATAGTTTCCTCAAGCGTGTTGTGCCTTTGCATGAGCGAGCGGCGGTGGCGCCCCCTGTGGACGCCCGGCGGCGGTGTGGAGCTGACTTGAGAACAGCGGTGCTACTTTTGGCCCTTCTGTGTTTCACCCATCGAGTTTTACTGAAGTTGTTTTATTGCACATCTAGGGTTTTATATAAGTGTGTCGAGTGCGTGTCCGTACGCTTCCAAATACTGTGTGTGGAGACGGTGGAAGAAGAAAACTAACTAAACGCAGCTTGTTTACAAAAGGGGACGGTTCTCCAATAGTTAACCAGGACTGATTTGGGACCAGGGGGATTAGCAGTGGGGAATTTAGCTATTTGCACAGATTACTAGATTCTACTTTTGCTGCTAGTTTGTGTAATTTATTGAGCATTTTTGAGAAATATTTATTTTTATAAGCCTAAAAGTGATAGTTTCAAGTAACTTGACCAAAAGACAGTACAAAAACACTGGCACTTGAATGTTGAATGTCACCCGTATGCGTGGAATTTATATTTTTCGGGGTAGTGTGAGCTTTTTAATGTTTAAGGTCGTTTTGGACTCGGCCAGAATCCACTTCTTCGGTCGTTTGGTTTCGCCGACTGAACGCTTCGATCCGATCAATCGAGCTCTGAATTGGCTTCCAAATTGCGAACGCTAAACAACCATGCCAAGGTTTGGGAAAAAAAGTTACAGAAATATTTTTGTAAGTGTGTATCAGTGCAAAGTGTTCAGATCCTCCGGTTCTTTTGTGTTCTTTTCGTTTGTTTTGTTGGTTTTCCTCCAGTATTTGTGTTGGGTTTGTGTCTGTACCCCCAGTGACTGTCTGGCACACGGCAATCTTCAATATCAGAAACATGTGGTTCTTCTCTATGGTTGCATTGCATACTGGGCCGTGGCGGTGGTGTTCTCTGACAGGTTTGGCCCGACGCTCAGTCTTAAGTGCGGCGGAGCGGCCCGAGGGTGCAGAAGAGTCCACCGGATCATGTGACAGAACACCGCCCGAGCCCGTAGCGTTAGAGTATTTGCTTTATGTACTAGATTAGAGGCTGTGCACTGCACGAAAAAACAACCATAAATGTGTTTATTGTACGATTTTACCAAATTAAACTTGGAAATAGCAAACACAGAATGTGTGTGTGTGTGTGTGTGTGTGTGTGTGTGTGTGTGTGTGTGTGTGTGTGAGAGAGAGAGAGCCTGCTGCGTGAGGGTTTGTTCACTCAGTAAAAGCTGGATTGACAGTGTTATGTGTTCTGCAGATGTCCAGAGTCTTGTGTGTCTGAGTTTAAACTCTTGTTAATCTGCATTTACAGCTCATGCGTGGCCTATTATATATCGTGTGGTAAGTTCAATAAACCAGCGTGTGAACGGGAGGTTTCATCACCAGTAATGATCTGCTCCAGTTGTAACCCTCGGCCATCTTCTCTTGTGAGCCAGATCTTCTACAGAAGCTGAGACTCTTTCCACACACTCTCAAAATCAGCTGAAGAAACTCGTCCTCATGGGTTTGAGGCCAGTGAAGGACATGACAACATCCAGTTTTAGGTGAACTGTCCCTTTATATCAGCTGATGGTTATATTTGGCTCATACAGCAGGTAAAGCCTGCCTAAAACACCCCAAACTCTTCAACTGAACTTGTCCATTTTCCTCAGAGTTCAGCATTTCTCTGTACATCACACATCAAGACTGCGCTGATAACGTCTGCGTCTCCATATTAGAGATGTTATTAGAAATGTTCCAGCAGGAGACGCTCAGCCAGAGCACACCGACAGAGACTGATGGAGGAGCACAGAAGCTGCTGAATGTTAACAGGAATCAAGTGCACTGAACTGAGGGCGCTCTCTAGTGTTGTTTTATTGGTTTGTGACACGCTCAGGCCTCTGTTTGCTGATTTTATGACCCTACTGAAACTCCTGGACTCTCTGGAGAGATGAGCTCGTCACATTTAGTGCAACTGGTGAAACGATGCAGCCCACATGAGCGTCAGCCGAGCTGGAGACCCACAGCTCCACTGCAGACACATGAGCTGCGGCCTGGATCACAGATTCAGAATGAACCCTGTAGTCAAGAGTTGTGCCAGATTACCTGATGATGACTTCCTCAGAGGACGCACTGAAGGATGGATCCATTTGTATTGATCAGCAGTTTCTCCTCATCGGCTTTAATGAAGCGTCTCCATGATCTCAGGTGTGGTCTCATTACCTTTTCCTTCAGGCGTCTCTTGGCTGTGATTGGCTCTCTGCAACACTCAATCATCTGAGCCTGTAACAGCAGAAACCCTCCACTGATGGTTGCAGCAGGTAACAGCACACCTGTGGCGGAACACCTTTAGCCAAATATCCCACAGAAGAGTGTACCTTACCTTCACCGTTCCTCTCTGGTGGGATGATTTTCCCATTCCCCCACACACTGAACACTCACCACAGCTAAACCCCTCATCATCTGTTCCCAGATCACCTGAGCCTCCTTTACTCCAGCATTCTCTGAGCACTAACTTCCTTTAAATAATCAGCACTTCCTGTGTGTACCCCCTCGCCGTGTTGCTGTCTCCTCGACTGCAGGCTGATATATAACTGGCCTCATGTCCTGCTGTGGGTACGCTAGTGCTAATCACTTCCCTCATGTTTAAAGGTGAGCTGCTTCACGGTGTGTTGAAATATCTTTAGACACTGAAGTGTTTTTATTATTGGAGCGTTCAACAAGAGCACAAAATATACAGGACTGGTGTAAATCCTGTAACAGCAGAACAAAAGATTATAGCAGGGGTGAAATGAAGTACAATAATCACCTTAAATCACAGTGCTGTATACAGGACACACAGAATCCAGTCCTCTGGGTGTTCTAGAGAAGAGATAACCCTGTGAGATTCAGTGTTATTGATGTTAAAGCTGCTGGAGCTCGAGACGCTGTTCAAATAATATTTCAAATCTTTACAAAAAATAAGACAAAGGGGCTTTACAGATGAAAATAAGCATCTGTGTATTAATACTTCTGCTAGTGAAACAGATATATTAATTAGGAAATAAATTTACTTCATCAACATCATAAAAACCAAATCAAACATCCCTGTGTGAGCAAGAAAAATGATCTAAGAGAGAGACACACATGAATAAACTAAATTATAAGCAAAAGATCTTAACATGGGCACTTTCCCAAAGAATATGATCCACAGATTCATCTATTAGTCCACAAAATAAACGAGGATAAAGTGGATGTAGCAGAAGGACACTTCTTTAATCTGATCTGTGATTAAACATGTAAAGACCACACCATCTTCCCATGAATATCATGAAATAAATCATTCCAGTGAAGTCTGACATGAGGACTAGAGCAGTGTTTCCCAACCCTGTTCCTGGAGGCACACCAACAGTTCATGTTTTGGATGTCTCCCTCATCTGACCCATTAACTTCAGGTGTTGGAGTCTCTTCTGATGTTCTGATGAGTCGTTTCAGGTGTGTTTGATTAGGGAGAGAATTAAAATGTGTACTGTTAGTGTGCCTTCAGGAACAGGGTTGGGAAACTCTGGACTAGAGGATCTATCATTCTGAAACAGATGCTGAATCTCTCCATTTCTGAGAGAAGGCTTAAGCTGAAACTCATTTTCCAATCAGTGAAGTAAAGTAAAGAACAGAATCAAGAGTTTTAAAGGGGAATAGCTCCACTGGGAACTGACTACAGCAAACACTCGTGGGGTTATAGGAATACAGTCTTTACTCAAGAACTCTGAAGAAAGTAAATGACCATTATTATTCAAAAGTTGACAAACTAAGCAAATGTTGTTCATATTAGGAAAAATAGATTTATTTTATAACACATATCATGGTTATTCCAGTACTTAAGTAATTAATTCCAGTAATTAATACTTGCTTATGGAAATTGGATAATT
This sequence comes from Danio aesculapii, assembly GCF_903798145.1. Taxonomy (NCBI): domain Eukaryota; kingdom Metazoa; phylum Chordata; class Actinopteri; order Cypriniformes; family Danionidae; genus Danio; species Danio aesculapii. The sequence continues at coordinate 63,237,838 of NC_079440.1, forward strand.
TAATAGTAAGTTTAGAAATATTATAATTACATACAAAAGAGGGAGACCACCAACTCTGGGGATAATATACTTGTTAATCTCATTCCAAAGGGAATCAGGATCATTCAAAAACTGCCTCAACCAATTTATCTTGAAAGTATTATTCATAGAAGACTGTCTATAATAACAGATTTATATAGTTATTATATAGTTATATAGTGTCTTCTGTTCTTCCAAAGAAAGTCCAAAAGCCTTCAATCAACCTCAGCACAGAAAGACTGGTTCACAAACAGCGAGAGAGCAGGATATGCTACTCGAAATACCCTCCGCTTTGGAAAGGCGAGCGCTCTCTCTTTAGAGATGAGGCCCTTTGGAGCCAGGAATTACATTTTTTGTTTTGGTTTTGGCAATTACTGGGTCAATTTAATGTACCTCTAATATTGTCATCTTTGCAAATAGTCATACTTAAGTAGCATACTTGAGATTTAACAGGGATGTTATAAAGAAAAGAGGCCGAGCAGGACTTTACAGCAAGCAGCTCACATTTATCTAAAATTAAAGTTAAGCCAAAAGATAACAACATTTGAATATAATTAATAGCATGAGGGTCTGTCATTCCTCCTACAGGAAGAGAGTGGTGTCGTCTGCTAATTGGCTTATGAGGAAATGTTTATCAGCTACATTAATACCTTGTAGACTACTGTTAGGGTTATACTGCGAATAAGAGGTAAGAGATGCTATTACAAAAAGGTAAGGCGAGACTGCCCGCCCTGGCGAACTCCTCTAAACACTTCAAATCCAGATTCGAGATTAATAGAGCAGGTAGCAGGTATATTTTTATAACGTGCGGACGGACTTACAAAAGCAATCACCAAAGTTAAACCTGTGCAATGACTAGAATAAAACTGCTCAAGAGAATCAAAAGCTTTATAATCCGAGACAGATATCATTACAGATGTGTGTTTGAGGGCTGAAACCTGTCTGTGTTTCATCTGTGATTGTCCCAGCACACCTTTAAGCCTATTGGCCAATAGTAATGCTAATATTTTGAGTCACAATTTAAGAGGCAAATTGGACACCAGTTATCTGTAAAGGACGTCTTTCATTGGTTTGGGAATTGCAGTAAGCCTTGTGATAATGTTGAAGGAGTGCTTCAAATTCAGTGCTTTCTAAAAACATTTCAAGTAAAACAGGTGCTGAATCTTGAGCAAACATGTTGTAAAATTCAGCCGTCAGCCCATCAGTTCCTGGAGATTTATTATTTTTAAGGACTTCAATAGACTCCATTGGACTCTGAAGTGTTTATAATGTATGTGTGTGAACATGCGCAGACCAGAGCTCATTAATATTCATGATTCTTCCAAATAAGGTCAAAGCTGAGGTAAAGTATGGGAAATTCAGATGAGAAGGGGCGGGGCGTGTTGAGTAGTCCCTCCTCTTTTATAAAATAGCCAATAACAGCAGCAGTATTGTAAGTTCTGGCACATATAAAGCTCTTTGTGGTGTATCCCGCTGTGGACAGGAGCTCTGTGGCGGCTCTACTCTCCTGCTGGCCTTCACCTTTCCTTTAATAATAATGACACTAACCCTAAACACTTCTCTCCGCGTGAGGGATTTGAGTTTCAGTGTGTTTAAGACATAACTGAACATGAACCATTAATTAGCTGGCTCATTTAAATATGCATGGATATTCATGAGGTGATTTGCATTGGCTAGTTAGGGCTGAGCAGTGTGTGAGAGGCAGGTAGCCCGTGCTTTACTCAAGGAAACTGCAGAGGTGTGTGTGTGCGCGAGGGTTCATGAGGTTTTATCGCTTCAGGAACTCTAGTAAGTGACGCAGAGCCTCCAGGGCCGAGGCGAGTTCATCTTCAGATCGGTTAAAGGACGGAGCAGAATCAAACCGGAGACTTTACGGTGTTTATCTTCTTTCGGCTGCTGCTGCTGCTCCGCCATTTTGGGCGCTGTGTGACGTCACACGTCAGGTGGTGTTGACAGCTGCGGGAGTCGCGCCGCCTTCAGCCACGTCAATGTTTTAGACGGTATTCGGTGAATCCGGTTCAAGTGTCCGCGTTTCCCGGTGAATATAGGAGTTCGCGTTGCTGCGTGTCCTGCTGCCAGGAGCCGAACTGAACTCAGATCAGTGAATATCTGACTGTCAAACTTTCCCGCACTCGCGGAGCTTCAGCGCGCTCGCTGTCACCCGATTTCCCTAATTTATGGAAGTCACGCCCCTTTATTTGCATTTCATAACAGCGCAGCCGCGCCGCCGGTGTCTGTGATCGCGCGATGCTCCGCGGCGGCAGAGCGACCGTCGCCGGATCCACATTACCGACAGCACCGGAGCGCGGCGCTTCTGGACCAGCTGGTGACGCTTTCCAGCTCCGAGCTGCGATTGGTCGCTGAGCCCCGGAGGGCGTGTCCTGGGCGACGGCGTGGGTTCGCCTGTGTGACACAATTACAACAACTTTAATCTGGCGGCGGACAGTAACTTTCACCTTGTTTTACCGCGTTCGGTGTTTCTGAGAGCGATCGGCCGCGGAGGCACCGGGCCGCGGAGCGCACTTTATTCCCACTAAACAATGTGAGAAACGCGCCACCGGAGGGCCGACTCACTTCGCACGGGGCTTGAGGAACCGACGCGCGGTTTACGAGGGAAAAGTTGGCTTTTATTGTGGCTTTTGGACGCTCGGAGCTCGCCTGCGCTCCACTGCACGGCGCGGTTCCATGAAGCCGTGCCGAGTGTCGGTGGCCGCCGCCGCTGCTCGACGCCTCAGCGCTGCTGGTGATGAGGAGAAGAAAATGGCGGCGGGAAAAGCGAGTGAACCCGAGGAGGAATCACCGCGGCTGAGCGCGCAGGAGAGCGACACTCTGGCCCGCGTCGACAGGTCGGAACCGCCGCTTACCGGAGCCCGCGAGCGGCTTCTGTGCTTTTGATAGTTTGTGGGTGTGAGGAGTGTGTGTCTCTGTGTGTGTGTGTATGCATGGTGTGGATGTGTGTGTGTGTTGGTCAGAGAGTTGATCCGCAGCGCTGTGTGTGTGTGTTTGTGTCTGTTTGCAGCTCTCTGTTCGGATATCAGCGGCTTCATGAAGATGGCGCCAGCATGAAGGCCCTGCTCGTGAAGGTAAAGATGCGCGTTAAAAAACAACAACACCTCACACACACTCACACACACACGCAGTGCAGAATGACAGTCAGTGGCGGTGTTTGTGCGGGTGTGAGGGCTGCTCCTTTCCGCGGACTCGAGCACCGGCTGACCCGCCGCGCGGCTCCTCCTCTGCGGGCACTGGAGCTCCCGACCGCGGCGCTGCGCTCTCTCTACGGCGGGTGTCACTCCAGCAGGCTCCCGGTGATGGGCAGGAGCGGCCAGGCCTCGGTGTTTGAGTTCGGTCTGTATTTCCTCCGGAGCTCCTTTACCGGGTGGCTCGCTCGGGTTTGGCCGCCGGTAATGGCTGCTCGGGCGGCCCAAGATGGCGGGGCGGGCCGGGGGAGAACCGGAATGCAGAAACCGGAGGAAATAACGAGCAGAACTGCGACTGACCGCATTCCGAGCTCCGGGGACCCGCCTGGGTCTCAAACACCTGAGAGGGAGTGGACAAGGGCCACAGTTACCTGTAGTGAACACTATTAAGGGGACAACGGCCACAGCGACCTGTAGTGCACACCAGAGAGGGGACAAACGCTTCAGTGGTCTTTAGTCTACACTAGACAGTGAATAAAGAACACAGCGACCTGCAGTGGACACTAGAAAGTGAATCAAGGCGATAGAGACCTGTAGTGGACACTAGAGAGTGAAGAGTTTGCTGTGATGTCAGACTCGTGACTGATATCTGATCAGCTGTATTGATCATGCCCGATACTGCCTTCAGTCCGTCACCTGCTCTGTGTTTGATCACTTTTGCTCTGCCTGTCTGACCAGCTCTACTTGTGTGTGTGTGTGTGTGTGTGTGTGTGTGTGTGTGTGCGCGTGTGTGTGTGTGTGTGTGTGAGAGAGAGAGAGAGACTGTGAAAACATTCTGACATCTTTTTATTGTGGACAAACTCATTTCAGAATCTGTGTGTTCCACTGAAGGCCCGAAAAGCCCAGACAGGTGTGTGTGTGTGTGTGTGTGTGTGTGTGTGTGTGTGTGTGTGTGTGTGTGTGTGAGGCAGCAGCAGGACAGTAATGAGCACAGAATGGTGTGTTTTGCTGGATTCCTCCTCCGCTGTGTGTGTTCTTCAGTCTGCTCTCGGCTGTGTTCTCATTGGTTCATCAGTTATTTTCAGTGTTCTTGATTATTTTGATTGGTGGTTCACTGTAATCTGCTCTGGCCTGGTGTTAATAGTGAAGCGGTGCCCGAGTCCAACTGTAGAGTACTGAAATGTTCTCCAGACAGGTGTGTGTGTGTGTGTGTGTGTGTGTGTGTGTGTGGTGCTCCTTCAGCACGGTGTTATTGAGGCTCGTGTCATCAGTGGTGCTGTCAAAGCTTGAGCTTACAGAGGCGTGACCCCATCATCAGTGCAGCTCTGCTCCTGTGCTGCAGGTGGCGCTGCTGTCAGGTGAGCAGGGGCACGCTTCACCTGGACCAGCAGAAAGGCTGCAGTGGGCAGAGCGGGCTGGTTCTGCTGTTGGTTGTGAGTGTTGGGGATTCTTCATGTTGTGGAGGTCTACAGCTGCTGCTCAGGGTTTGCTGGTCAGTGAATGTCTCATGATGTGTTCATGCTCAGTCATATATCCTGATGACGGATCCATCACGTTAGGGCTCGGACATTAATCGAACAACTCAGGAAATCCACATTTCCATCTGATTTTTCCAGGTGGATTTTATCGATTATTTAGTCTACCGTGTGTGGAGTCACGTGGCCGCGCTCTGTTCATGCAGATTTATACTGATTTGTATGGAGAGTATGCGTATGGTCCAGCGCAGTCTTGGTGCGGTCGCATACCCACACACCTCTCAAATAATGTAACGCATTTGGAAGTGGAGGAGCTGATTTGTGTTTACCTCATGATTAAAGCTGCTGCACGTCTGCTGGTTCCTGCCTCTGATCGAGCGAGTGGTGGAAACTCGACACAGAGGGACATGAACACCTACTGCCCACTAGTGTTCAGCAGAGTTACTGCAGAGCAACACAAACAGCACACAGAAGGATATCAATGCACGACTACACACAATGCAGACGCCGTGGGTCACGCCGGTCACTCTGCAGATGAGTAACACCTTTTAAAGTCTGAGGCGGATTGAAGCTGCGCTCACACTGGGCTTTGTGTGTGTGAAATTCTGTCGTGCGTCGCAGTGTAAAGGGGCGGGATTAAACAAGATGATTAGACATTAATAAAGTGAGCGATTGCTCCATGCTTTACATGTCTGTCCAGAGAGGTCCTATTCTGATCCTCGATTCATCTCACGCAGTCAAGTGATGCGATTTCACAGGTCAGAGTTCACCAAGCTTGAACTTTGCACCGCAGCAACCTGCGAAACTTGACGCATGACCCTGCGTTTCCGGTCTGACACATTGGCGTGCGTATGAATGGAAGTCTATGGGAGGAAAAGCCCAGTGTGACCGCAGCTTCATTCTTCTGCTGCCACGTCTGATCTCTGGTCAGGTAGGACGATGGACCCATTCTTGAACCTTAATTTGCACTAAATTGATGATGATTGTGCGCTGCGCGGAGGTGCTTTGAGACGGCATATCTTCCATTACATTCAAATTATTATTGACAATGAAACATTTGTTTACAGAAGATGCAAGAAATGCTCTGTTTAAACGATTATTTACAGGATATTCGAGAGTTATTTCAGTTCCAGATGCTGCTTATTTTCTACTTTTAATATGAAAAACACAAAATTATTTAGTTTCCAAAAGTGCAAATGATTTATTTTCATGTTTTATAAGACAAACCCGACTGCTGGTTTTAGGTGTCGTGTGTTTAGTTTCATTTGTTCAGCATTGATGCGCAATAAATCATCCTAGATAGTAGATGTGCGTGTTTCCTTCAATTATCCTAAAATACAGTAATGCACCCTTCATTCAGAACATCTGTCATTAATAAGTGAGCATATTTACTGTACACTTGTCTGTGAATTATGAGGACAATATATAAATAATATAATGGTTCATTAATCATGATCGAGTTCAAATCTTTAATTAATCGAGATTTAGATTTTAGGCTTAATCGTCCAGCTCTACATCATAATTCATAATCGGCAATATTTCAGCGACGGGTCGTTCTTGAAGAGTTCATTCACTTTGAGCGAATCTTTAATGTGTCTCATGAACGATGAGTCGACTCGGGGTGTGATTCGTTCGTTGGCGCGTGCACACGTTGCACATGTGGAGGAGAAGATCAGCTCATGATTCAAGCTGAAGGACAGAAGCCGATCATACACAAGAAGAGCTGATCCGCTCAGCTCTCCAGTCCTCGGTTTCTACATGATGGACGGACGTGTGTGTGTGTGTGTGTGTGTGTGTGTGTGTGTGTGTGTGTGTGTGTGTGTGTCACGAGAACCAGCGAATCAAACCTGAAGCTGAGCTGATCTCAGACAGAACAGCAGAATGATCAGGCATTATTTTCTCGTTCTAGTTCTGGCTTGTGTGTCGTGTGGACCCTGTGCAGGTGCGTTTAGAAGCAACTCAGAACATTTTAATGATATTTTGAGCGATTTATCGAATGAAATAACTCAAAGATTCGCTGATCTCACTCAACAAGACTGAGTCGGTGAAATGATTGAACTTTCCGTCACTAGATTATTGAAAATGATCAGATCAGATGACCAAGAGGATTGGGAGAGGTGTTATTCCCCTGTAGATAAGGCTGCTGTTACATCTCTCCGTTTAAAAGATCATCAAGTCTCACAAATATTAAATCTCTGATATTCTCTGAGTACAAGCGCTGTTAAACACACTGCACCTCATGCAGGTGTATTATAGGCTACAGGTGTGTGTGTGTGTGTGTGTGTGTGTGTTGTGGTTGACCATGGCTTTTCTCTGTCTGTCATCATCAGTGCATCCCTCAGCTCTCAGTGCTCTGTCAGACTGTACAGTCGTGGAGAACGGTTCTATCATGATTAGAGAGATTACTCTGTGATGCAGCAGAACTGGCTGTTCACCGGGATTTATCAGAACTTCACTGGTGTGATGTGTGATAGAACTAAAAGTGGTTGTCCAAGTTGCAGGACTGAAGAAGCGGGCTGTGTGAAACATCTTGTGTTCTGTCTGAATGGGACTCTGGGTTCTGTCCTCTGCAGGTGAATGACTGTTCTGGTTCTGCTGCTCTTGGGTTCCTGTACATTACCTCTAGAGATGCGTTCCGTTGCTCTACCTTTCCCTCGCTGAGGTTTGATCTGTTTCAGCACCTGTGGCTCTACACCTTCATTCTCCTCTGTGTTGATTTCTGAGCACTCCCTGACCCCTGAGCTCTGCATATACAGATGACAGTGTGAAGCAGTGTGTTTGCTGCTGTTAGTCCAGGGTTCGGACGGCTGCTGGAAATGGGTTTTTTAATATCGTGTTGTCAAGGTTAGAAAAGTGCAGGGATTCACCGATCCTGATTATTTGGATCAGATATTCTCTGTCAGATATTCAATCATTCTCTGTTCATTTACTATTCAAACTGCACAAATCAAAACTCTCTCCAAGACTATTAGTTCCTGTTAGCTTAAATAATCAGTGGAGAAATGATTTAGTGTTGTGTTAAACGGCTTCATGTTGACCTGCAGCAGCAGATGAATGCTGTTTCTACATCATGTTGTGCTGTGTCTGTTAGATCAGCAGATGGCTTTCACAACACTGGAGTAGAGAAGGTTATTACCTGTAGGCCTGTTTGAAACTTTAAAAGAGAAAAGGCTCAATAATACACTGGACAGATCCTCAACACTCTGATTTCTCTCCTTTGAGCTGCTGTTTTGGAAGTGTCTGCAGATACCGGAGGGCTGCGCGCTGTGTCTCAGTGATGCATCACGTGCTTCATACAGGCACCGGCTGCGCAGACGTAACATGCGCCGCATGCATTCTTACAATACGTTTCTGTTCTCTCATCCTTCCGACTGAGTTTATTCTTACGAGGGGAACACTTTCAGTGCTGTGAATAGTTTATAAAGCCTGGCTCATTGTGGCCAGAGTAGTTGATGAAATGAATTAAAGTGAAACTGACAGCGCGATATGGATTGTCATTAACAGAAAATGATTTGGTCTAATATAGGCTAGTCTGAAACTGAATATTTCACTCTCATTATATTTATATCAGTATTTTATTGAACAGACCTGTTTGTGTTTTGATGCTGAAGCATATAGACAGGCCTTATGAAGTTTCTCCGTCTCACTCACAGCGAGATTTGGCAAGGGATTATTAAGTAAGGGTTAGGGTTAGGCCTCAGACGGTTTAGTCTGCATCAAACCTGCAGGACCATATCAGGCATTGGTCTGGTTATTCCACCATTGATTAGTGTCAGTAGTGGAGATATTATTAGAGGATATATTATTGAGTTAATCACCAGAACTGCAGAAACAAACAAAAGTAATGACACCGTATCAGGATCGGACCTGTATCTGTCGATACTCAGAATTCTGGTATCGAGATAGAGTCTGTTACAAAAAAAGGTATCGGTGCATCCCTAGAAAAGTGCCTGGATTTTGGACTTGAATCTGCTTGCATTTGAAACCGCAGGGCTGGAAATTGTGACTGTTTTGGGTGCATATGTGCCTGAATTTGATCTATGCAAACTCAAAATATATTTGGGAGTATTTGTTAATAAAATAATAAAATTGTTGCCCTGCGAGCAGTTTTCCCTTTACAATGTTCCTCACATGCGTGTGTATTTAGGAGACGTTCACGCAGAATGCATCTTTGCATCTAAAACTCCAAACGCAGCACTCGGAAATAGTTTAAAACAGTCGTCATGCCAACTTGCTGCAGTAAACAAATCCCCCAGTGCCCACCCCGCCTTAAAGCTCTTCTGATTGGCCCACTGCTCTTGAACTGAACGCAATTGGACTGGTAATATCAGCTGTCAATCACTGAGTTCAGAAGACCGAGAGCTACAGCCGTGAAAATGTAAAGGTCTGGATCTGAGAGAATGACAATAACACTGACAGATTGTGTTAGAAGCCACCGAAAGCTACTGTAATGGCACATCTGATCAGGGAGTTTGCAGGTAACAGTGTTTACCACACATTTTAAGCACGAGATGTTTTATTTAATCGTCATGATGTTGTCAGTCGCGTAACTGCAGCGTGTTCACCATCGCAACGGGGCTTGCATTCAGATTAAACCAATATTGCAGCTAGGGCTGGGTATCGTTCCAAAATTTTCGATACCGATACCCTGAATTCGATACCGGTTCCGAATGATACTTTTTTCGATACTTTTATTTTAAGAATTATATTTCAACAAGATTATTTTTTCAGGATGTTCGTGACCCTTTTCACAGCAGGCGTATCTCTAAGACCAATAAACAAAGGAACAAAAGCACAAAATGAACAGTGTAGTTAACACAATATATTAGTGCAAACCGTTTTAATAAAGTTCAAGCAGTTTTAAGTCAATCAGTTTTAAGTATTTATGAGGCTTACTGCTGCTTAAAGGTTTAGTTCACCCCAAATTGAAATTCTGTCATTAGTTATCTACAAATGAAGATATTTTGGATTTAATCCAAGAGCTTTCTGATCCTCCCATGAATAAATCATTGAATAAAGTTATTTTTGTTTACTTTGCGCACAGAAGTATTCTTGCAGCTTCATATAATTATGATTGAACCACTTATATCGCATGTTTTTGGTTCCTTTCCAGGCATTGAAAAATGCCTATCCAGTAAATCTAATCTTTCTCCACAGTAGAAAAAGGCAGCAAACCTTTAACAATAAAATGTGTAACGGCCCTGTGGCATTCATCTTTCCTTTCTTTGTTCATTTGTACTGTTTCTGCCAGTGTAAATGGATTATCACTTGATGGTCTCCTAATTCCAGGGTCAGCAGGAGCAGAGACTATAACATTAATGTGAAGAAAACATGAAAGCTAAACTGTTAATGCAGCCAAGGATAAGGACATTTATATAAGATGAGTTTAATGTGAGGTAAACTTCATCATTTACTGTTAACCTTAAAGCATTTTAGTATCAACTTAGCCAGGTATTTAAAGCCATGGAGACAGTACATACCGTTACACAGCGTACGTTAGGTCAAAAAGGATGAATAAATTTACCCTGCGCAAACTTAAGCCCCGTTTACACTGTCAGGTCTTGATGCCCAATTCCGTATACATATGATACTGCCTATATCAGATTTTTTCGTCTGTCCGTTTACACGTTCTTTTAATTGTGACCCATATCCAATTCATGACTTTACACTTGCCGTTCAATTTACGATGCATGCATAAACGCGGGTTTTCACATATGTGCCACACTAGCCACGATGGAAGAAACTGTTTTGTTTATAGCTCTGTGAAGCGTAATATAAGCAGTGAATGGTTCAGTCCAGATTTTCCCCCACGCAGTTTACGTAATGGTATGGCCCTGATGTGTGCGTGTGTGTGTGTGTAGATGAAGATGTAGCCTTTGCCTGTGTGCGCACTGGTGTTGTTGGAGAGAATAAAGTGAGTGACTTTATACACTCGTAGCCCGCAGTGAGTGTATTAATAGCGACAAAAAGCAAAAGTTACAACACGAAGTTCGCCCAACTTTAAAATGATTTTGAGGCGGAGGAGGTGGGAAAGGGCTGTCATCACAGCTTGCCCTTATGGTTTATATGCTGTATGATATCCTCCATCATTCAGAGGAATGTGTGAGAGAGATCTCAGGTCTGGTGGGAGCACATTGTGGCGACTGACCACTTTCCTCCATGTTTCCTCTGTTGTTGTTGTTTACCGTGTCGGAATCTCCCCACACGCTCTTCCTTCTACATCATTAAACCGCGGAGAAGCACCACATTGTCACAAGTTAATGATGAGAACAGAACGCCTCAATAAATCCGATCTGCCTGTTTACATGACAGTCGCATTGTCACATATCTGATTTATATCTGATTTATTTCCACATATGAAGGAGATCTGAAACCGATCCGATCTGTGTCACATATGAGCAAAAATCGGAATTGTGTCACATTTATCTGCAGTGTAAACGGGGCCTTAAACTTTAACAGTACACAAGCAGGAAGTGCTGAAAGTTACCTGATTTTGTATGTCTGTTTGACAATTCGACAAGCTCTGCGCGAGTGGGCGTAACCGCTGTAAACTGCTGATTTTCAAGACAGTCTCGCCGCAGCGCAGCCAATCAGCAGCATTTGATCAGGGCCCGTTAAGGATGCAGGTTTTCTCCAAGTGGTGCTCACTGACGTTGACAAGATTATACCCTTGGGTATTGAAATTTGGTACCGAACGAAAATGATTTTTTCAATACTCAATAGTATCGAGACGATTCGGTCGGTGCTTAAAGTATGGAACTCGATACCCAGCACTAGCTGCAGCTCATGAAAGACCCGGACTGCTATTAAGAATGATGTATGGAAATAAGAAGTTCTATGTCAGTATCTATCTCCGCTGTTGGGCTTTTTAAACAGCACTCTGGATTTACATGTGGAAAAGGAGATCCAGCATATATAAAGATGGTTTGGCGTGGTGCTTCGCTGCTGGAGGTTGAGGTTGTAAGAGCCCTGTTAGTCTGATCAGCTCAGTACATCAGTGTGATGGAGACTGTAATCCCCTTTCTGTTCTTCATGTGTTCAGAGTAATCCGAGTACTGCAGCAGTGTAATTCAGCAGTTTATTATTGTATAGTGGAGTCGTATGATTAGGTGACGTGTGACGGGTCAGCCACAGCTCTGCTTCTGATGGATATCTGCTGTTGATTGATCATAGCTCTATCCGAGCCCGCTGCTGCTGTTCTGTTGTTCACATGCAGCTCTTGCGCTCTTCTAGAAGCGTCTCCTGCACACATGAAGATCTCCATCACGTCATTATGAGCAAGTGTGTGAGGACGCCTTCGTGTGTGTGTGTGTGTGTCTGAAAACAGTGCTGAAGTCTGTTACTCTGCTTTATAGATGTGCGCTTGTGCAGGAGCCTCTGCTCTGTAACTCCACCCACTGCCAGCGTAGCCAGTTATATTTCAGCATCCTGGGTTGCCAGATCAATATTACACATGTAAACATTAGCTGACCAGCAGTGTGTGTGCTGACACTTGCACTGAAATACCCAGCTCATCTACTAGGGGTCAGCTCAGTGTGTGTGTGTGTGTGTGTGTGTGTGTGTGTGTGTGTGTGTGTGTGTGTGTGTGTGTGTGTGTGTGTGTGTGTGTGTGTGTGTGTGTGTGTGTGTGTGTGTGTGTTGGTTCGACTCCTAAGTGTGTGTTATGGTGCTCAGGAGGCCTACAGGATCATCTGTGTGTGTGTGTGTGTGTTCTGAGAGACCATGTTAGCCGATGACTGTGGGAATGCTGACCGGTGTCACTCAGCACTGAACCAGAATAACCGTGACCTGTGTGTGAGATCTGCTGCACATGTGTGTAGCATGCGAATGTGCGGGTCAGTGTGTGTGTTAATGCAGTTTGACGCAGAAAATTTGACGTGTGTGTGTGTGTGTGTGTGTGTGTGTGTGTGTGCGTGCATCAAACATGATATCATGCTCTGATCATGAGTGTCCGGCTGGTGGTTTCTGGATGAAGTCCCCCCTGCAGCAGCCGTGTGCTCAGCCTGTACAGTAGTGTCTGAATCGCACTACATGGCCGCCGTGTCTACTGTACGGATAAGAGGGGGCTCTTCTGACTGCTGGAACAGGTTGCTGTGTGTTTGTCATGAGTGTGTGTTGTCACACAGGCCGTTCGCTGCTACGAGTCTCTCATCCTGAAAGCTGAAGGGAAAGTGGATCCTGAGTTCTTCTGCCAGCTGGGTCATTTCAACCTGTTGCTGGAGGAGTATCCGAAAGGTACACACACACACACACACACACACACACACACACACACACACACACACACACACACACATATATATGTATACATGCATACAGTTACACATGCGCATACATACACACATGAGACCGTATGTACAGGAGCTCTTCTTAGCGCACACACACACACACACACACACACACACACTCACTCACCTGTGTCTGTGTTGCAGCGTTGTCAGCGTACCAGCGGTACTACAGTTTACAGCCAGACTACTGGAAGGTGAGCAGCTGACCAATGACAGCATTAGTGTGTGTGTATGTGTATATTTATGTGTGTGCGTGTGTGTGTGTGTGCGTGTTAGAGGGTTGCAGTGGTTGTTGTGTGTGTATTATCCACTGTTTCAGACGTGTGTTGTTGTTGTTCTGGTTAATGGAGTGTGTCTGACCGCTCCTCTTCCTCCTCTTCCTCCAGAACGCTGCGTTTCTCTACGGCCTCGGGATGGTGTACTTCCATTACAATGCGTTTCAGTGGTGAGTGTGTTCACTGCCGCGTGCTCGCATGTGTGCTGATTTTGGGAGACCACGTTAGACAGGTTTACTGCTGGCTGTGTGTGTGTGCGTGCGTTTGTGTGTTGTTCAGACGGCTGTGTGTGTAATGAGTGTGTGTGTTTCTCTCAGGGCGATCAAGGCGTTTCAGGAAGTGCTGTACATCGACCCCGGTTTCTCTCGCGCTAAAGAGATTCATCTACGCCTCGGCCTGATGTTCAAAGTCAACACGGACTACGAGTCCAGCTTAAAGGTAACGCACAGAACTGTGTGTGTGTGTGTGTGTGTGTGTGTGTCAGTGGTGAATATCATGTTGTTCTCTTCTTTCAGCACTTTCAGCTGGCGCTCATCGACTCCAGCCGCTGCACTTTGTCCAAAGCGGAGAGTAAGTCCTGCAGTCTCTCTCACACGCGCACACACACACACACACATACACACACACACACACACATGGCTCTTTTCGCACTGCTATTAGTCACTTCATTCATTCCTAAACTCCTGTCCAATGACTAATAAATATGGACGACTCGACAGCGCCTTTTCCCACTGAACACTTTGAAGGCAAAACCCCTCGTGACGGGTCCCTAAACACTGCTGAAACAGGGTGTCCTCGGGGTCTTAAAGTATTAAAAGTTAATAATCAATTATGAGAAAAGGTCTTAAGTTTTTATGAGGTCTTAAACTTTGTTCAATGGTTGTCCAGAGTGTTGGACTCCAAAAAGGGCATAAATATATTTATTTTCCTCGATTGTTTGGGCCCGGTGTGTCCAAGCTCCCCTGACTGGGTGATTTAATGTCATTTGCGTCAAACGCAGGAAGGTGATGTGACGCTCCCCACATAGCGAAACCATAGAGCGGGGCTATTCAATTGGCGGCCCACGGGCTGAACTTGGCCCATGAGGCGAATTGTTCCGGCCCTCCAAATAGTGTGACGTACATCAAAAATAAATTTAGTTCAGTCAAAAAACAGCCGCTATAGTGGCTCAGCAAACTAATGAAACCTGATGAAGCCCTGACCTTACTGAATAAACAGATCCAGCAGATCCTGTAGGTCAGAGAGTAGTTTACTGCTCAACAACTCATTTTACCATGGTGAAATAACACACAAGTGGAATAATAACACTTCAATCTCCTCCTGAAGCTCCGACGCTCTGTTTAGAGGAGCTGTCAATCACAGCTGTCAATCATGAAGCCACGCCCCGTTTCTACAGCATTACAGTGCTGGCTAAAACACAGAGTTTCCAGAGATGAAGATCTGCAGCTCCATCAGCTGACCAGAACCATCTTTCAGCACATTTTACTGGAGGTCTGATTCATGCTTTTATTTGGGCTCCTTCATTAACATGGAGGAGGCGGGCTTTATGACTGGTACTGCAGCCGGGACCTTCACTCATAAGCAGGCGTGTGGCACACTTACTCCTGATGCCTGCAATCGGTTGCCTTAGAAACTCCAGTGGCAGCTTTAGTGTTTGATGTGCTCTCTCTGTCTCACACACACACACACACACACACACACACGCACAGTGTCCTCCGTCAGTCGGGCGGCAGTAGCTGTGTGTGCAGGATCTGTTTTCTCTGCTGAATCGTGTCTCTGTGTTTGTGTCTGCAGTTCAGTTCCACATCGCACACCTGTATGAGATTCAGGTGAGTCCTCCACCACACCTGCCCTGCTCATCATCATCATCATCATCATCCCTTTAATGTTATGTGTGTGTTTGATCTCCCCTTGTGTGTGTGGTTCTGCTAATGTGTGAGATGATGTTTGAGCTCTGAGGGATGCTGAGCGTCCGGCTGCTGTTGCCATAGTAACCGGAGAGAGTGCTCTGATTGGCTGATGCTCTGTTTTTGTCCTCACAGAAGAGACATCGAGCGGCCAAAGAGGCGTACGAGAGTCTGCTGCAGACGGAGGACCTGCAGACGCCGGTGCGAGCCGCTGCGCTCCAACAGCTGGGTAAGAGACACACACACACACACACACACACACACACACACACACACACACACACACACACACTGCACGTCTCTGGAGTGTCACTGCTGTGGGTGCTTCTGCCTGTTCTGCAGTGCTGAAGATGCAGAGCTTCATTATAAACCTGAAGATCGTGTGTGTGTGTGTGTGTGTGTGTGTGTGTGTGTGTGTGTGTGTGTGTGTGTGTGTGTGTGTGTGTGTGTGTGTGTGTGTGTGTGTGTGTGTGTCTCAGATATGCTTGTTCGCTCTCCTCTTGGTAGTGTTGGTGTGTATTCAGGGCTGTGTTCTGCTAACGTCACCTGCTGGAGATGAAGGCATCAGTGCACACACACACACACACACACAGGCCACGTTATCCTTATGCTGCACTGTTATTGCTGTTATAGATGCATGTTCTCTGTGTAAACGCGCCACAGGTTTGTGGTGTTTCTCTGAGTGTGTGTTTATCACAGAGGTGTGTGTGTGTGTGTGTGTGTGTGTGTGTGTGTGTGTGTGTGTGTGTGTGTGTCTGAAGGCTGGATGCACCATACAGTGGAGCAGCTGGGAGATAAAGCCAACAAGGACAGCTACGCCATCCAGTGTCTGCAGAAGAGTCTCGAAGCCGACCCAAACTCCGGCCAGTCCTGGTACTTCCTTGGCAGGTGGGTCGTGCGTGTGTGTGTGTCTGCATGTCTGTTTCTGTATTTGTGTGTGTGCTCAGATCTTTACTCAGGTGTGCGTGTGTGTGTCTGTGTGTGTGTGTGTGTGTGTGTCTGTGTGTGTGTGTGTGTGCGTGCGTGCTCCTCCAGGTGTTACTCCAGTATTGGGAAGGTCCAGGATGCCTTCATCTCCTACAGGCAGTCCATCGACAAATCAGAGGCCAGCGCCGACACCTGGTGCTCCATAGGGTGTGTACACCTGAGGAAGAGGAGGAGGATGATGTTCAGCCATCCTCATGTCTCCTCGTTAATCCTCAGTGCTTTTCTTGTAGTAATATTCAGAGTGTGTGTGTGTGTGTGTGTGTGTGTGATCAGTGAGTGAATAGCGGGAGGCAGGACGAGGGCCGCTGCTCCCTATAGCCTGTCCACCTCTGAATCTTGCTTATGTGGTGATAAACTAGCAGAGCGCTGTTAAGCTTTAATTAGCGTCTCTTCATGAAGCCGTTACACAGTCAGACTGGAGCACACTCACCTGCTCATGCAGTTAATTAATAATGAAGGAGTTAATGATTCTTGTACATCTCTATAGAGTGTGCTGCTCCGTCAGATACTCGCTTGTGTCACTATAGATTTGATTAGTGTATTTATTATTGTCAGTGATGTGTAGGTGTGTTTACAGCAGATGATGATTGACTGAGGTGAGATTATTCAGAGGAGATGATCAGTAACGCATCGCTTCATCATTGATCAATAACTGACCAATTTAATAGATTCCTATGAGTATTAGTGAGTGATGCACACACACACAAGTGACTGCTGTGTGTGTGTGCGCGCAGTGTGCTGTACCAGCAGCAGAACCAGCCCATGGATGCGCTGCAGGCCTATATCTGCGCGGTGCAGCTGGACCACAGTCACGCCGCCGCCTGGATGGACCTCGGCACGCTGTACGAGTCCTGCAACCAGCCGCACGACGCCATCAAGTGCTACATCAACGCCACACGCAGCAAATCCTGCAGCAACACTGCTGCGCTCGCCGCACGCATCAAATACCTGCAGGTGAGACACACACACACACACACACACACACACACACACACAGAGAGACGCACAGAAACACACACACACAGAACAGAGCGCGCTCCCCTCACTACATGTTCATTTGTTCAGAGTTAGTTTGTGTCCGATTTCTTCCACCTTCATTGTGTGTGTGTGTCTGTGTCTGTGTGTGTGTCTGTGTCTGTGTCTGTGTGTGTGTGTGTGTGTGTGTGTGTGTGTGTAATGATCATGCAGACAGATATACTGTGCATTAGCTGAGGGCCCTGTAAATCAGTCTGCTGCTGCGCTCCATGGCTGTTGACCTCTCTCTCTCACGCGTTTTCCAGGCTCAGTTGTGTGAGCTCCATCACTATAGTCTGCAGGCTAAAAGTAAAACACTTCCTAGTATTGAGGAAGCCTGGAGCCTCCCAATCCCAGCAGAGCTCACGTCCAGACAGGGTGTCCAGAGCACAGGCCCGCAGGTGAGCCCAGATAGACACACACACACACACACACACCTCCAAGACCTGCCCCGCACACACACACACACACTCACACACGCTATCGCTCTGGAGAAACCACGCTCCTGCTTGGTGCTCCGCACGAATTGGATTGGACAAACTTTACGTGTGTGTGTGTGTGTGTGTGTGTGTGTGTGTGTGTGTGTGTGTGTGTGTGTGTGTGTGTGTGTGTGGGTGTGGGTGTGTGTGAGAGAGTCGATCAGTAGCGTGGTTTCTGTACGTGTGTGAGCTCCAGTAATGTAGCGCTGCACAATCACACCCCTGGGTCAAAAATGAGCCGAACGTGTGTGTGTGTGTGTGTGTGTGTGTGTGTGTGTGTTGATCAGGGCTGGGTATCAGTTTATGCTAATATATTTAGAAATAAGTGCAGGATTTGATCTGAAATCGTCCCCTAGACCCTTAATAGTGCACTATATAAGGGAGCAGCCCATTTCTAGTGGACATCCTGAAGTGCGCTTAATCAATCCCACAGTGCACTGCAGTAATGAGTCTACAGCCATGTTATGCCGCAGTCACACTTGAGTTTGCGCTTGTGGAGTTGTGAAAAGGGGCGGGGTTACACAAGATGATCAGATAGTAATAAAGCGAGTGATTGGTCCATATTTTCAGTTCCTGTCCAGAGAGGTTGTGTTTTGATCCTCAGTTGGTCTCACGCAGTCATGTGATGCGATTTCAGAGCTCATCAAGCTTGAACTTTACATCACAGCGACCTGCGAAACCTGTCACAGGTGCTTGTGTTTCTGTCTGACCTGTTTGCGTGCGTATGAATGGAAGTCTGGGGAGAAAAGTGCAGTGTGAGCTGCATCCTCTCTGCAGTCTGACTTTGACCAGGTTCAGTGCTGAGCTGCTGCTGCTGTTTCCATCTGAACAGTGGAGTAACGGCTTCACCACGCCTGATTAATGTAGCGCTGCTCAAGCATCCTCATCCTCATTTGATCAGCAGTCCTTTAAGAGCTGAGTGGATGTGTTGTAGTGAGTTTTTCAGACACGTCCTCATATTTAGCATGGTGTCCGCTGGGATTATGAGGAAATGAAGGCTCTTAAAAGCTGTTAAAGTCTTAATCACATGTTTATGAGCTCTTAAATTTTGTTCAACTGTTGTCCAAAGTGTTTGACTCTAATAAAGCCTAGATACATTTATTTTCCTCCTAATATTAACATTGGTGTGCTCGATCCATGCGAGCGGCCAAGCTCCTCCGTCTGGGTGATGTCACGTACTAACGACAAACACAGGAAGGTGATGTGACTCTCCACATGTGGCGAAACCATAGAGCCAATCAGACGGCAAAATGGGAAAGTGTCTCTGAAAACGACCACATCATTAATTCTTTAAGCTTTGCTTCTTCCAGCGTATCTGAGTTCTGTTGTCAGTCGTGCTCCATTGATTTGTTTTTGTTTATGAGTTATTGAACATTTTTCCATTTGACATCAGAAAACCCTTCTAGAAATAATAATAAAAACATATAAATACAAAACCCCAATAATAAACACATGAAAATAATCAATAAAGCCAAATTACACACACAATGCAGGGCAGATCTCTATATTTAGGCAATAATCTCAATGCTACAATTGGAGTAATGAAAGATTACTAAAGGGCTAGCAAGGGTGCTCCGTCTAGATCCCACATCAGAAGAGAGACCGGTTCAAATCTGGACAGATGTTCTGTTACGGCTGTGAAGGGAGGATCTAATCTTCTCTAGTTTTACTAAATACTAAACATCTTTCAGCCACCGTACATGTGAGAGTAGCTGAGGGCTCTTCCAGTTTAATTAAATCACACGCCTAATAAGCACAGGAAGAAGGCCAGGAAGTTTCAGAAGTAAGCGGGTAATGTCGAATTATCAACACCAAACAGGCCAATAATGGGTGATGGAGATAGAGGAAATACTGAGAGCCCAACATGAGGAAAGAGCTGGACATGTCCAAAACATATGGGTTCAAGTACCTAAACCCCAATGACACCTATCACGCTCCGGGTCAATAGTTGGGTCAGTGCGTGCGAGCCTGCATTTCCAGCAGTGTACTCGGTGAACCCCTTTACACTGAATGAGGCAGTGAGGTGGGCATATAGATGAGGAATGAACCCTGTCCAGAGCTGCTTCCCATGGATCTTGGTCTATTCAATATTGCCATTGATTAATTTAACGACAGCTGTTTATTAAGTTAAAGGTTTGATACTGATTAGAACATGAAGAGGCGACGAGCTCTGAACTATTCTGAGAAGCTCTTTAAAGGTGTTGAAGGTACCTTTAGTACTCCTGATATACCCTGATCAGGAGTGTAGTGATGTTCTGCAGATATTTCAGCTTTAAGCTCTTTCTTTATTTTCCTAAGAGCGCTCATCAGTCTTCATCGTCTCTCAGAGCTGTTCAGCAAGCTGTGTAGAGCATCATGATGAAGACGAGCGCGGCTCTCCACTACAGTCACTGGTGTACAATAAGACAGACGTGTGTGTGTGATGTCTACCTGTACACAAGAGCGCAGCTCTTGGGGGATTTCAGTCATATTCTGTCTGTGTGTGTCTGTGTGTGTGTGTGTGTGTGTGTGTGTAGTTGCCCAGCCTTCGTGCACATGCAGAGCACCTCATTCTTCACCCAGAGCTGTGTGTGCTGTAGATTCTAGTCTGTGTGTCCTCTAGTGCTGCAGTTACACACACAACACTGATGCCGTCTAACTGTAGTTATAGCTGAGCGTGTGTGTGTGTGTGTGTGTGTGTGTGTGTGTGTGTGTGTGTGTGTGTGTGTGTGCTCTCGCTCATCATGTGTGCGTTTTGTTTTTGCATCTGTCCTCTCAGATTCACCTGTCATTGCTCTAGGCTTCCTCTGTGTTACAGTCGGCAAGTAATCGTCTGATCTCCTGGTGCGTGCGTGCGTGTGAGAGAGCAGGGGATGAGCAGTGGAGGCTGTAGCTGATCATCAGTATTAACTCCTCCAGTGTTCCTCCAGCAGAGCTGCAGTCTAGTTTTCATTGAGCATCAGATATTTCAGTCACTGAAGCGCAGTCAGACGTCCACATAATGTGTGTGTTCTGCTTTTTTCTGTTGGTCGAAAGAAACTTACCTTACAATACTACAGAGCCTTCATTTCTTCTGAAGTTGGCAAACCTTCAACATCTGCAGGAGATCAAATGATTATTGTCCACACTTTATTATTATTATTATTATTATTATTATTATTAATTGATATTCTTATTCATATTTTATATATAATTATTATTATTGTTGTTATTATTATTGTAAACTTATATTATTATTGTTCTTATTATTATTAATATACTTATTATTATTATTATTATTATTATTATTGATAATGTTGTTGTTCTTCTTCTTATTTTTATTATCATTATTATTAGTAGTATTCTTATTATTCTCATCATTATTAATATTATTATTATTATTATTATTAGTATTAGTATTATTATTAATGGAGTCTATATTTGATGGGAAGCTGTGGTCTGTATGGCAGCTCCAGTGTCTCCGCACACAGACAGTGTGGCTGTAAACTTGATCATAAATTAAATGCGGACTGGGTTTACCTAATAAGCGAGGTAAGCAGCCACTCGGGCCCCCAATTAATACCTAGAAGTATAAATTAGACTTCTAAATTATATATAATATGGTTTTCTGTCATATTTTGTATGATGAGGGTCTAACAAATGCAATTATTATGCAAATTTGTCCCCCAGCCCCATCATAGAGCGGTCCAGCAGTCACAGCAGATGAAGGTTTAGTGCTGAACGCGCAATATTTCACTTATTATGTTCAGATTCAAGGAAAAAATTGGAAATGAAGATTGAGCGAAATAAGAGGAGAGCAAAATAAACACATCACTGAATGAGCTGAGCAGTCCAGCACTCAAAACACCCGATTTAGTCTTAAAAATGAAGTTTATTCATTATTTTCTGTTCATTATTTTTCATTTTGAGGAAAAAAACAGCACAAATGAGGAGTTCAGATGAGGAGTTCAGATGAGGAGTTCAGATGAGGAGTTCAGATGAGGAGTTCAGATGAGGAGTTCAGATGAGGAGTTCAGATGAGGAGTTCAGATGAGGAGTTCAGATGAGGAGTTCAGATGAGGAGTTCAGATGAGGAGTTCAGATGAGGAGTTCAGATGAAGAGTTCAGATGAGGAGTTCAGATGAGGAGTTCAGATGAGGAGTTCAGATGAGGAGTTCAGATGAGCAGTTCAGATGAGCAGTTCAGATGAGGAGTTCAGATGGGGAGTTCAGATGAGGAGTTCAGATGAGGAGTTCAGATGAGGAGTTCAGATGAGCAGTTCAGATGAGCAGTTCAGATGAGGAGTTCAGATGGAGAGTTCAGATGGAGAGTTCAGATGAAGAGTTCAGATGAGGAGTTCAGATGAGGAGTTCAGATGAGGAGTTCAGATGAGGAGTTCAGATGAGGAGTTCAGATGAGGAGTTCAGATGAGGAGTTCAGATGAGGAGTTCAGATGAGGAGTTCAGATGAGGAGTTCAGATGAGGAGTTCAGATGAGGAGTTCAGATGAGGAGTTCAGATGAGCAGTTCAGATGAGGAGTTCAGATGAGGAGTTCAGATGAGGAGTTCAGATGAGGAGTTCAGATGAGGAGTTCAGATGAGGAGTTCAGATGAGGAGTTCAGATGGGGAGTTCAGATGAGGAGTTCAGATGAGGAGTTCAGATGAGGAGTTCAGATGAGGAGTTCAGATGAGGAGTTCAGATGGAGAGTTCAGATGGAGAGTTCAGATGGAGAGTTCAGATGGAGAGTTCAGATGAGGAGTTCAGATGAGGAGTTCAGATGAGGAGTTCAGATGGAGAGTTCAGATGGAGAGTTCAGATGGAGAGTTCAGATGAGGAGTTCAGATGAGGAGTTCAGATGGAGAGTTCAGATGGAGAGTTCAGATGGAGAGTTCAGATGGAGAGTTCAGATGAGGAGTTCAGATGGAGAGTTCAGATGGAGAGTTCAGATGGAGAGTTCAGATGGGGAGTTCAGATGAGGAGTTCAGATGGAGAGTTCAGATGAGGAGTTCAGATGAGGAGTTCAGATGAGGAGTTCAGATGAGGAGTTCAGATGAGGAGTTCAGATGAGCAGTTCAGATGAGGAGTTCAGATGAGGAGTTCAGATGAGGAGTTCAGATGAGGAGTTCAGATGAGGAGTTCAGATGAGCAGTTCAGATGAGGAGTTCAGATGGGGAGTTCAGATGAGGAGTTCAGATGAGGAGTTCAGATGAGCAGTTCAGATGAGCAGTTCAGATGAGGAGTTCAGATGAGGAGTTCAGATGAGGAGTTCAGATGAGGAGTTCAGATGAGGAGTTCAGATGAGGAGTTCAGATGGGGAGTTCAGATGAGGAGTTCAGATGAGGAGTTCAGATGAGGAGTTCAGATGAGGAGTTCAGATGAGGAGTTCAGATGAGGAGTTCAGATGAGGAGTTCAGATGGAGAGTTCAGATGGAGAGTTCAGATGAGGAGTTCAGATGGAGAGTTCAGATGGAGAGTTCAGATGGGGAGTTCAGATGGGGAGTTCAGATGAGGAGTTCAGATGGAGAGTTCAGATGGAGAGTTCAGATGGAGAGTTCAGATGAGGAGTTCAGATGGGAGAGTTCAGATGAGGAGTTCAGATGGAGAGTTCAGATGAGGAGTTCAGATGAGGAGTTCAGATGAGGAGTTCAGATGGGGAGTTCAGATGGGGAGTTCAGATGAGGAGTTCAGATGGGGAGTTCAGATGGGGAGTTCAGATGGGGAGTTCAGATGAGGGGTTCAGATGAGGAGTTCAGATGAGGAGTTCAGATGAGGAGTTCAGATGAGGAGTTCAGATGAGGAGTTCAGATGAGGAGTTCAGATGAGGAGTTCAGATGAGGAGTTCAGATGAGGAGTTCAGATGGGGAGTTCAGATGGGGAGTTCAGATGGGGAGTTCAGATGGGGAGTTCAGATGGGGAGTTCAGATGGAGAGTTCAGATGGAGAGTTCAGATGGAGAGTTCAGATGGAGAGTTCAGATGGAGAGTTCAGATGGAGAGTTCAGATGGAGAGTTCAGATGGAGAGTTCAGATGGAGAGTTCAGATGGAGAGTTCAGATGGAGAGTTCAGATGGAGAGTTCAGATGAGGAGTTCAGATGCCATCAGTGCCATCTGGAATTGTCTTCTATGATGAGCATTTTTCTTTGCTTCTTACATTTATGTTCAGTTATTTCATGTCAAGAGTGATGAAGATAACCTGTTCTTTGCTATCAAAGTGAAATAACTGGATCAAGATCTAGGAGCCTGAGAAAAATGCTAATATTAGAAGAACATTTCAGATGGCATCTGAACTCTTCAAATGTAGATGGACTGAGCAAAGTAAATAAACACACACAGTGTGGATAATGCACTGTTAAGGCCACGGCTGGTGTTGATTAGCCCCCCTGATTACCTGATCCATGTTGATATGATCGGTGTTATTGATAAGAAGCACTCCATTTGTGTCTGAGCGTACAGCTGTTATCATCGGTTAATCACGCAGGGTTAGTTTCAGCAGGACGCGAGGAGGATCAGCACTGTCAGTGTTCTCTGGTGTAAACTCGCATGTTTCTGCAGTGTTATATCCTCCTTGAGCGTGCGCGTGTGTGTGTTTTTTTTTTTCATGTGTGTCACTCTCTCTTAGGCGTGTAAAGCTCAGCCCGGGGCGTCCAGCGGCTCTCAGGCCTCTGCTCCAGCTCTGCCTCCACACAGCACTGCACTGGAGCCAGCCGGAGCCCAGACCAGCCCCGCCCGCAAGAGGAGGAGCTCCAGCCCTGCACAGGTGATCCACACACAGACACACACCGGAGGAGCGTGGGCTTAGTCACAGATACAGGGCTGCGCTAAATATCCTTTCAGCATCTCTACCGCAACGAGTCTGCCATGTGGAGTTGGTGTTATGATCATCCAGGAACTCCGAGTTCAACACAAACCTTTTATACAATACAAATAAAAACTATTCACTGAAAGTGCTGGACTTTCCTCAGTCCTCCCAGGTTTACTGATCAGTCAGAGGCTTTAAATAATTTCAGTTAAAACCCATCATAACTCCTTCAAGAGCTACTGACAAGCTGCGCGCAAAATATAGGAGTGTGTTTCCTCAAAGGAAGCCTACAGCGCTTCACAGCAGGGTTTGGGTGTGTAAAGATGCTGCGCGTTCACCTGCTCCACGGGCTCTGAGCTGTGCATCTGCGGATGAGGAGCCATGCAGGTCAGTCACGTCCTCCACCAGCCGAAATGATGTCGCACACCCAAAGCTAACGTCCACCAACACCGCGACGACGTCACATTCCCGTCTGTTTGTTCTATTGTATGCAGAGCACTGCCGTCACTATCACATCATGAATCCTGCCCACATAGGGTTTAACTAATCTTCTGAAGCTGTTCATCTAGCAGGATACGTGACATTACAGCTGTGTGTGTGTGTGTGTGTGTGTGTGTGTGTGTGTGTGTGTGTGTGTGTGTGTGTGTGTGTGTGTGTGTGTGTGTGTGTGTGTGTGTGTGCGTGTGTGCGTGTGTGCGTGTGTGCGTGTGTGCGTGTGCGCGCGTGCGCGCGTGCGCGCGTGCGTGTGTGCGTGTGTGCGTGTGTGTGTGTGTGTCAGAGCTCCGCAGAGTCCTGGAGCAGCGGCTCCGCACACACGCCGGTTCCGCACTGGTACCTGACACCGCAGAAGCTGCAGGTGAGTCCAGCACCAGCACTGCAGGATCGTTCTCTTCTGGGCGCTCTTACACACAGCGAAGACAGACGTGTGTGATGCTCATGGTTCTGTGCATCCACTGCTGATTGGATGAGGAGATGTGGGTGTGGCATTCAGTGTATGCAAATGAGCTTAAGGGGAATAATCCCATCATCACTTCTCATTAAATATTAGAAGCTTAGGGGAGGGTGGGTCAGGCCAATACAACATGCAGTTTGTGGAACATGTAATGTACCTATACTTCACAAAAGTAAACCTGTGTGTGTCTGTCTGTCTGACTGTCTGTATGTCTGTCTGTCTGACTGATCGGTTCTTCACTGTACGGTTGGTTTGTTCTGCTGTGTTCAGTTGCTGGAGCAGCTGCGGGCCAGCCGGGCCAGTCTGAAACCTGCACAGCTGCAGATGCTGGAGCAAATGGAGGCGCAGCTGTCCGCCATGCACCTCCACCAGCAGCAGGTACACCATCAGCTCTACGCCGCTGCACCATCAGTTCTATACCAGTACACCATCAGCTCTACACCACTGCACCAGTACACCATCAGCTTTACACCCCTGCACCAGTACACCATCAGCTTTACACCACTGCACCAGTACACCATCAGCTTTACACCACTGCACCAGTACATCATCAGCTCTACACCACTGCACCAGTACACCATCAGCTTTACACCACTGCACCAGTACACCATCAGCTCTACACCACTGCACCAGTACACCATCAGCTCTACACCACTGCACCAGTACACCATCAGCTTTACACCACTGCACCAGTACACCATCAGCTCTACACCACTGCACCAGTACAGCATCAGCTTTACACCACTGCACCAGTTACACCATCAGCTCTACACCACTGCACCAGTACACCATCAGCTCTACACCACTGCACCAGTACACCATCAGCTCTACACCACTGCACCAGTACACCATCAGCTCTACACCACTGCACCAGTACACCATCAGCTCTACACCACTGCACCAGTACACCATCAGCTCTACACCACTGCACCAGTACACCATCAGCTCTACACCACTGCACCAGTACACCATCAGCTTTACACCACTGCACCAGTACACCATCAGCTCTACACCACTGCACCAGTACAGCATCAGCTTTACACCACTGCACCAGTTACACCATCAGCTCTACACCACTGCACCAGTACACCATCAGCTCTACACCACTGCACCAGTACACCATCAGCTTTACACCACTGCACCAGTACACCATCAGCTCTACACCACTGCACCAGTACAGCATCAGCTCTACACCACTGCACCAGTACACCATCAGCTTTACACCACAGCACCAGTACAGCATCAGCTCTACACCACTGCACCAGTACACCATCAGCTTTACACCACTGCACCAGTACATCATCAGCTCTACACCACTGCACCAGTACAGCATCAGCTTTACACCACTGCACCAGTACACCATCAGCTTTACACCACTGCACCAGTACACCATCAGCTCTACACCACTGCACCAGTACACCATCAGCTTTACACCACTGCACCAGTTACACCATCAGCTCTACACCACTGCACCAGTACATCATCAGCTCTACACCACTGCACCAGTACACCATCAGCTCTACACCACTGCACCAGTTACACCATCAGCTCTACACCACTGCACCAGTACAGCATCAGCTCTACACCACTGCACCAGTACACCATCAGCTCTACACCACTGCACCAGTACACCATCAGCTCTACACCACTGCACCAGTACATCATCAGCTTTACACCACTGCACCAGTACACCATCAGCTTTACACCACTGCACCAGTACAGCATCAGCTTTACACCACTGCACCAGTACACCATCAGCTCTACACCACTGCACCAGTACACCATCAGCTCTACACCACTGCACCAGTACAGCATCAGCTTTACACCACTGCACCAGTACATCATCAGCTCTACACCACTGCACCAGTACAGCATCAGCTCTACACCACTGCACCAGTACAGCATCAGCTCTACACCACTGCACCAGTACAGCATCAGCTCTACACCACTGCACCAGTACACCATCAGCTCTACACCACTGCACCAGTACACCATCAGCTCTACACCACTGCACCAGTACACCATCAGCTCTACACCACTGCACCAGTACAGCATCAGCTCTACACCACTGCACCAGTACAGCATCAGCTCTACACCACTGCACCAGTACACCATCAGCTTTACACCACTGCACCAGTACACCATCAGCTCTACACCACTGCACCAGTACACCATCAGCTCTACACCACTGCACCAGTACACCATCAGCTCTACACCACTGCACCAGTACACCATCAGCTCTACACCACTGCACCAGTACAGCATCAGCTCTACACCACTGCACCAGTACACCATCAGCTCTACACCACTGCACCAGTACACCATCAGCTCTACACCACTGCACCAGTACAGCATCAGCTCTACACCACTGCACCAGTACAGCATCAGCTCTACACCACTGCACCAGTACAGCATCAGCTCTACACCACTGCACCAGTACAGCATCAGCTCTACACCACTGCACCAGTACATCATCAGCTCTACACCACTGCACCAGTACATCATCAGCTCTACACCACTGCACCAGTACAGCATCAGCTCTACACCACTGCACCAGTACAGCATCAGCTCTACACCACTGCACCAGTACACCATCAGCTTTACACAAGTACTCCATTAGCTCTACACCAGGGGTGTCAGACTCAGCTCCTGATGGTCGAGGCCTGAGCAATTGTAGGCTGTCGGACTGCAGGAATATGGTCTGCTCGTCACTCTGTAAGATCTCTGCTTCCATGATGTCAGACTGAACGACGGTGAAGATGCACCAAACACTGACTCAAGAAAACTCAGCCAGAGATTGACGTCAGCCATGCGTGACTTTCACCATCTGGCATTCTCAAGTACTACCTTACAGCAAACAAACCCTCGGCACACATGAAGAGTACAGTGTGCCTCAATAATGAAACTAGGAACAGGCGCTACTGATTCGCTAGTTATTAATCAGCTTTCTGTGAACTCTGCCAGCCGATGGTCAGACCGCTGATGTCATTCAGCATTACAGGAGTCTTTTAGGATTACCAAAATTTGGCTCAGGTTTGTCTCACCGCTGAAATCTCACTGTGAGCAGGGCTTTACCTGCAGATATCAGACAAGCCCTGAGCACCCTGTCAGTTAGATCAGGCATGTTTATTTCGGGTTAAATCTAAACAGCAGAGCTGAGTTTGACCCTTCAGAACCTCCAGAATCACTCTGTTGTGCTGTCACGTCATCATTATTTAACATGTTTTTCTGCACTCTTTGTTAATGGTCTGTTGTGATGTTTTTGTTCAGATGAGGCAGAACTCCTGTGGCCAGATTCGCCCCTCGCTCCCCAATGGGCCATCACTGCCGGCCCCCCGCGGCCCTGCGCTACAGACGCTCCCCAACGGCCCCGGGCCCCGCCCCGGCCCTCAGACCCCTGCAGTCCGCAATAATCACACGGAGAGCAGAGTGAACGGAGACGTGCCTTACCTGCACCCCATCACACTACCTCACAACTGCACAAGCCCAGGAGCCGGCCGCAGGAGCCCGCAGCTCCCCCCCGCTCAGGTGCGCTGCAGATATCGGGATACACCTGTCTACACCTCAGTGTTGTGGTCTATGCTCAAGTTCAGTTAGTACACCCTCAGAAACAGCATTTCAACTTTCTCTCCGTTTAGGTTCATATGTTGAAGTGTTGTGTCAGTTCAGTTCTTTATTAATGCATTTATTCATGTTTTGTGCATCTCCTCCGGGTTTAGGGGCTTCAGAAAGGTCCGGGTTCTCATTGGGCAGGTCCTAATGGCATTCGGTCTGACTCTTCCAGCGGTTCTGCTGATGGCGGGCCTCATAATCAGGTTGTAGATTCAACGTCTGCGGGTGATGCGGCGGGCAGCCGTGGGTCTCCCCTGCCCCGCAGGTGTTCCCCCTGCACCCTCCCGCACACAGCTACCTCAGGTGCGCCGCACAGCACCACCCCGACCAAAGAGAGTGCCGCCCTGCAGACCAACGGCTCCACTGCCACCGACACCCACAGCCCGGCCTCACCCCACCGCTCGCCCTCACCTGTACCCGCCACCACCACAGACAATCCTCCGCTGCCCAATCTGCAGACTTTGCCCACCACTGCGCCTGCCGCCCCCCTCACCCCTGTGGGCTCTACCTTGCCAGCACTGGGCAGCTCCTCCGCCTCCTCGCCTGCCTCTGCCCTGTCTGCTGCCTCCCCCTCCCCACGCCCCGGCGACCCCAGCACCCCCCACAGGCCCTCGCAGGCCCCGGGCACCGTCAACGGCTGCTCTGAGGACTCCCGAAGCCCGGTAAAGCAGGAGCCAGAGCAGAGCATCACATTGGCTGCAGCGCACCGGTCCGCCAGCATCTCCATCTACCCCACATCCACTGACGCACTCAAAGCCTGCAGGTACTGTGGTGTACTGCTGTCTGTCTGTACAATATACTGCTGTTACTGCTGAGCAGAGTCGGTTCCGGTGTGTGTGTGTGTGATGATCAGCTTGTTTCTCCCTGCAGGATAGTCATGCCTTATTTTTAGAAGTTTAGTGAAGGAAATGGTGGAGGCAGAATTATTGACAGCAGGAGAGTTAAGCGGGTCACACACCGGATGTGCCGCTCAGCGCCAGGACACAGCGCACGCCAGACACACACATTCGCATGTTATTTAATATGAAAGTATTCCAAGAGCGAACTGTGGCGCGGCAGACATATGAACAGTGTCCTGAGTCATAGCTGGGCGCTGTGGATACCCACCGACTTGTGGCGCCGGTGTGTGTACCCTGATAAAAATCTGTTCATAATTCTAAAATGCATGTGTGGCACGGCGCATCAGGTGTGGAACAAAATGAACACATCTTAGGTTTATGATTAATGTGTAGTCTGCAGAGTCAACAGTAGTGTTAACGTGTGTGCCTGCGTGCGTGCGTGTGTGTGTGTATGTGTGCAGGAGTCTGGGCAGGAATGGGCTGTCAAGCTGTAGTCTCCTGCTGAACCGGTGTCCGCCACCGCGGCTCCCTCCGCCTCCTGCACCGCCACTGGATAAAGACAAACTCAACCCGCCCACGCCCAGCATATATGTGCGTAACGCCTGCTGCATACACACCTCTAACCTCTGTGTGTGAGTGTGTGTGTGTTTGCGCATTCACCAATGTGTGTTTGTTTCAGCTGGAGAATAAACGAGACGCGTTCTTCCCGCCGCTTCACCAGTTCTGCACCAACCCCTCAAACCCTGTGACTGTCATCCGCGGCCTGGCCGGAGCCCTGAAACTGGGTTAGCACACACACACACACACACACACACACACACTTTCTCTCAAATCAATTCAGAATTGTTTCATTAGCATGACTGTAAAGGATATAATATTGCCAAAGCTTGATGTAGGAATACAAATATTAAACTCCAATAACATTTAAAAATAAAGAATAGAAACTAAATATCCTAATTCAAACTGAAGTAAACAATGTAAGAAATGAGAACATGAACATTTCAGACCACAGTGTTTGACATCTAAACACACACACACAAAGGGTCACTGTCTCTCTCGCGCACTCATACATATGCATATACTTTCTCTCACATGCACAAACATTCGTGTACACACGTGCTCTCTCACACATACACGTGCACACTCATGGTGGGCGTGTCCTGTTTCTCTGCAGTTTCCATGGGAACTAGAAAATGCATTGAACCTTGCATTCCTGTGGATTGCTGCAGAGAACTGAAGGACACTGCAGATTTCTGGGTAAATGTAGAGTTAAATGTAGAGAGGAGTTCTCTGACTGACCCATGTAGAGGAGTTCTCTGACTGACCCATGTAGAGGGGTTCTCTGACTGACCCATGTAGAGGGGTTCTCTGACTGACCCATGTAGAGGGGTTCTCTGACTGACCCATGTAGAGGAGTTCTCTGACTGACCCATGTAGAGGGGTTCTCTGACTGACCCATGTAGAGGAGTTCTCTGACTGACCCATGTAGAGGAGTTCTCTGACTGACCCATGTAGAGGAGTTTTCTGACTGACCCATGTAGAGGAGTTCTCTGACTGACCCATGTAGAGGAGTTCTCTGACTGACAGACATAGAGGAGTTCTGACTGACCCATGTAGAGGAGTTCTGACTGACCCATGTAGAGGAGTTCTCTGACTGACAGACGTAGAGGAGTTCTGACTGACCCATGTAGAGGAGTTCTGACTGACCCATGTAGAGGAGTTCTGACTGACCCATGTAGAGGAGTTCTGACTGACCCATGTAGAGGAGTTCTGACTGACCCATGTAGAGGGGTTCTCTGACTGACCCATGTAGAGGGGTTCTCTGACTGACCCATGTAGAGGGGTTCTCTGACTGACCCATGTAGAGGAGTTCTCTGACTGACCCATGTAGAGGAGTTCTCTGACTGACCCATGTAGAGGGGTTCTCTGACTGACCCATGTAGAGGAGTTCTCTGACTGACCCATGTAGAGGGGTTCTCTGACTGACCCATGTAGAGGAGTTTTCTGACTGACCCATGTAGAGGAGTTCTCTGACTGACCCATGTAGAGGAGTTCTGACTGACCCATGTAGAGGAGTTCTCTGACTGACAGACGTAGAGGAGTTCTGACTGACCCATGTAGAGGAGTTCTGACTGACCCATGTAGAGGAGTTCTCTGACTGACAGACGTAGAGGAGTTCTCTGACTGACCCATGTAGAGGAGTTCTCTGACTGACAGACGTAGAGGAGTTCTCTGACTGACCCATGTAGAGGAGTTCTCTGACTGACAGACGTAGAGGAGTTCTCTGACTGACCCATGTAGAGGAGTTCTGACTGACCCATGTAGAGGAGTTCTGACTGACCCTTGTAGAGGAGTTCTCTGACTGACCCATGTACAGGAGTTTTCTGACTGACCCATGTAGAGGAGTTCTCTGACTGACCCATGTAGAGGAGTTCTCTGACTGACCCATGTAGAGGAGTTCTCTGACTGACCCATGTAGAGGAGTTCTGACTGACCCATGTAGAGGAGTTCTCTGACTGACAGACGTAGAGGAGTTCTGACTGACCCATGTAGAGGAGTTCTGACTGACCCATGTAGAGGAGTTCTGACTGACCCATGTAGAGGAGTTCTCTGACTGACAGACGTAGAGGAGTTCTGACTGACCCATGTAGAGGAGTTCTCTGACTGACCCATGTAGAGGAGTTCTCTGACTGACCCATGTAGAGGAGTTCTCTGACTGACCCATGTAGAGGAGTTCTCTGACTGACCCATGTAGAGGAGTTCTCTGACTGACCCATGTAGAGGAGTTCTCTGACTGACCCATGTAGAGGAGTTCTCTGACTGACCCATCTAGAGGAGTTCTCTGACTGACCCATGTAGAGGAGTTCTCTGACTGACCCATCTAGAGGAGTTCTCTGACTGACCCATCTAGAGGAGTTCTCTGACTGACCCATGTAGAGGAGTTCTCTGACTGACCCATCTAGAGGAGTTCTCTGACTGACCCATGTAGAGGAGTTCTCTGACTGACCCATCTAGAGGAGTTCTCTGACTGACCCATCTAGAGGAGTTCTCTGACTGACCCATGTTCAGCTCCTGCTGGCCTTATAAAGCCCTTTCTGGAGCATTTGTCCTCTGGTTGGTCCATCAGAGCCCCTTAAAACTTAGCTTAACTGCAGTGGTCGAGCTGTGTGGCGCCTCCACCTGTGTTCCCTTTCCAGGGTACTGTGTGAGGGCACTAGATGAGTAGTGTGTGTTTGTGTGCAGATCTGGGCCTGTTCTCCACCAAGACGCTGGTGGATGTGAACCCAGAGCACCTGGTGGAAGTGCGCACTCAGCTGAGCCAACCGGCCGACGAGAACTGGGACGCCAGCGGGACGCGTAAGCAGTGGCGCTGCGAAAGCACACGCTCACACACCACCATCGCCAAATACGCACAATACCAGGCGGCGTCCTTCCAGGAGTCACTTCGGGTACAAACGCGCACACACACACACACACACACACACACTTGTGGCCTCAGTATAGTGTGTGTCCTAATTGTGTGTGTGTGTTTCAGGAGGAGAACGAGAAGAAGGGTCAGAAGGAGCTTTCGGACTCTGAGATGGCGTCTTCGGAAAGGTGTGTGTGAAAGAGAGTGTGTGTTTGTATGTGTGTGATGAGCTCTACCTGCGCTGATGTTCACCTGTTTATTATTCTCAGTGTGTGCAGGAGGAGGAAGGGCCCCTTCAAACAGGTGAAGTTTGGGACGAACATCGACGTCTCCGATGAAAAGAAGTGAGTCTGTGTGTGTGTGTGTGTGTGTGTGTGTGTGTGTGTGTGTGTGGATCTGACCTCATGAGAACTGTGAGGAATGTTAAGTGTTGGATATCTGCTGTAAGTAAAGTGTGTGTGTGTGTGTGTGTATAAACACTGGAGAACTGACTGCAGTTGCTAAACAGCCTTATTGGAGTCAGATCAATAGTGTGATCAGATGCTAGAGCACACTGAGACTGACACCTGCTGGACACTACAGAGAATACACGATTAACAGCAGAATCTACACCCACACACACACAGATCATTAGCGTTTCTCTGTGAGGATATATATATATAAATATACACACATTTATCCTTCTGTTTATAGTTATTGTGCTTGGTGTGAACAGGCCTAAGTACCCATGACTCTTGCACACACATACGCACACTGTCTGTCTGTAATGTGTGTGTGTGTGTGTGTGTGTGTGCCCCCTGCAGGTGGAAGCTGCAGCTGCAGGAGCTCAGTAAGTTGCCGGCATTTGCACGTGTGGTGTCGGCTGGGAATCTGCTGAGTCACGTGGGCCACAGAATCTTGGGCATGAACACAGTGCAGCTCTGCATGAAGGTGCCGGGCAGCAGGACCGCAGGTGAGCCACAGCGTAGACACACACACACACACACACCAGACCAGACCTGACCTCACCTGTGTGTTCAACTTCAGGTCATCAGGAGCACAACAACTTCTGCGCTGTCAACATCAACATCGGGCCAGGCGACTGCGAGTGGTTCGCTGTGCCAGAGCCGTACTGGGGCGTGATGAGCGAGTTCTGTGAGAGGTCTGTGTGTGTGTATCTGTGTCACTCCTCAGCTGGGGTCTTTTCTTCATTCCTGCATTACTCCAGTAGCTGGGTTTGGTTTTTGGTTATTCGACACGATGCTGGACTCTCGCTCTTCAGAACCCATCCGAGAGTTGGTATTCCATAAGCTGATGTGTTTCTCAGTAGTGTCCTGTAGGTCATATACCGGCAGCTAGCTCACTCCAACTCTCACATGGTTGCCCACTGAAGTGACGCAGGGCTGCGCCCGGTCAGTACCTGGATGGGCGATCACATGGGAAAACTAGGTTGCTGCCGGAAGTGGTGTTAGTGTGTGGTCTTTGTGGGTCCTAATGCTCTATACTGCTCAGTGAGCGCCGTCTTTCGGATGAGACATTAAACCGAGGTCCTGACTCTGTGGTCCCAGGATGTCCTTGGAAAAAGAGTAGGGGTTTAACCCCGGCATACTTTCCAAATCTGCCCACTGGCCTCTGACAGCTGACAGCTGATATTCCTGTGATGATGCTTGATGCTGGTTATCATTCCAATATTAAAATGCTATTTGACTCCATTAAACAGCAGTTACTGTCCTTAAGAAAGCTGCTCTGAAAGTAGAACTAGATCATTTGCTAAATACTCTAAACACATGAAAGATAATCATTTAATTTACACCAGTTTCAATTTTGCTGGCATGAATTACTGAATATTAATTAGATGATCATCATGCCGCTGTGTTGTCAGCCCATTGCTGCACAACCAATCATGATCTGGACGATGGAGAGGTCCTATGGAGAAGTCTGAGGGAGGGATCTGATAGACCGATCCGAAGGAAGGGATCTGGAAAAGAGATCTGATGGGGTCTGAGGGAGAGATCTGAGGGAGAAATCTGATGGAGGCATCCGTAGGAGGGATCCGAGGGAGGGATCTGATGGAGAGATCTTATTGAGGGATCTGAGGGAGAAATCTTAGGGAGAGACCTGAGGAAGGGATCTGATGAATTGATCTGAGGGAGGAATCTGATGGGGAGATCTTATGGAGGGATCTGAGGAAGAAATGTTATGGAGAGATCCGAGAGAGGGATCCGGGGGAGGGATCCGAGGGAGGGATCCGATGGAGAGATCTGAGGGAGGGATCTGAGGGAGGAATCTGATGGGGAGATCTTATGGAGGGATCTGAGGGAGAAATGTTATGGAGAGATCCGGGGGAGGGATCTGAGGGAGAGATCTGAGGGAGGGATCTGAGGGAGGGATCCGATGGAGAGATCTGAGGGAGGGATCTGATGGAGAGATCCGAGGGAGGGATCCGAGGGAGGGATCCGAGGGAGGGATCTGATGGAGAGATCTGAGGAACAGATCTGATGGAGAGATCCGAGGGAGAGATCTGATGGAGAGATCCGAGGGAGGGATCCGAGGGAGGGATCTGATGGAGAGATCTGAGGAACAGATCTGATGGAGAGATCTAAGGGAGGGATCTGATAGAGGGATCTGTCCTTCTCTGATCAGCTCTTACAGATGGTATAGTGTGCTACATGAGTGAGTCTGTGTAGAGCCAGATTGTCCAGAGATCAGTCATCAGTTTTAGGTGGTTTAAGCGAGGCAGGCCTGACCCCAGATCTGCAAACTCTTTCAGAAACAACATCAACTTCCTAAAGGGCTCGTGGTGGCCCAATCTGGAGGATCTGTACGAGGCTCGGGTCCCGGTGTACCGCTTCATCCAGCGGCCGGGCGATCTGGTGTGGCTGAACACGGGCACGGTGCACTGGGGGCAGGCCATTGGCTGGTGCAACAACATCTCCTGGAACGTCGGTCCGCTGACGGGTGTGTAGATCCCTGTCCCTTGACCCACTGCTGACAGAACACAACACACCAGTCCTGCACACACCAGCAGCTCACACACACTCTGTGTTCTTACTGTAATTACATCAAGCACAGAGCAGGATCATACAGGAAACTAGCAGGAAGGGAGCCCTACTGTGGGTCAAAGGTTACCTGCCCTACAGTACAGTATAATAGAGTATCTGCAGTAATGACACATCACATTTACAACGCACCCTCCTTACACTGCTGATGATGTAGGAGCAGTATTGCAAAACACCCCCCCCACCCTTATTTTGCCATAAAAATGGCCATAGAGGCTGGCTTACACACACACAACACACAGCAGTCACAGCACCACTACTGTGTGCGTGTGTGTGTGTGTGTGTGACCGCTGCTCCTCTGTCCTGCAGCGCACCAGTATAAGCTGGCCGTGGAGCGATACGAGTGGAACAAACTGCGGAGCGTGAAGTCGATGGTTCCCATGGTGCACCTGTCCTGGAACATGGCCAGGAACATCAAAGTGGCGGACCAGCGGCTGTTCGAGATGATCAAGTGAGTGTGAATTGACCAGCGCTTCTCTCACACACACACAACACACAAACTGACCCCTCTTCGTCTCTGTGGTGTGTGTTACGCAGGTTCTGTCTGCTGCGGACGCTGAGGCAGACTCAGAGCATCAGGGAGTCTCTGCTGTCGGTGGGGAAGGAGATGCTGTGGCAGCGCAGGAGCCGAGATGAGCCCGCACACTACTGCAGCGTCTGCGAGGTGTGTGTGTGTGTTTGCTCTGCAGTAAAGCTCTGCTCCTCTACAGGTGTAGGTGTGGAACTGCTTTGTGTGTGTGTGTGTGTGTGTGTGTGCGTGTGTGTGTGTGGCCACTGCAGTAACGCTCTGCTCCTCTACAGGTGTAGGTGTGGAACTGCTTTGTGTGTGTGTGTGTGTGTGTGTGTGTGTGTGTGTGTGTGTGTGTGTGTGCGTGTGTGTGTGTGTGGCCACTGCAGTAACGCTCTGCTCCTCTACAGGTGGAGGTGTGGAATCTGCTGTTCGTGTGCGGTGAGGGCTCCCCCTGTAGGCCGGTGGCAGCAGTGCAGTGTCAGGATTGCGCTCGTAAGGCCAGTGTGGATCTGCAGGGGTTTGTGGTGCTCCAGCAGTTCCGCATGGAGGATCTGACGCAGCTCTATGAGCAGTTCTCATTAGTGAGTCTCGTCTTCATCTCTGCTATATGAACACTCGACACACACCAGCACTGGCAGACTGAGGCCTTCACACTCAGGC
Organism: Danio aesculapii; assembly: GCF_903798145.1. Taxonomy (NCBI): domain Eukaryota; kingdom Metazoa; phylum Chordata; class Actinopteri; order Cypriniformes; family Danionidae; genus Danio; species Danio aesculapii. Next base: position 63,275,199 of record NC_079440.1, read on the forward strand.
TGTGCTCACACTAGCTTAATTTAATCGGTGCATTTTTGCAATAGTATGATCGTTGCCGAATGATGTCTCACTGAAACATTCAGGTGAAATAAGACAGCATGGGCGTCACTTTAGCCCCCTATATTTCTGTTCAGCCCCCCTCAGAGTTTTGCGATTACCCCATGAACTGTACAGTAGTATATGATCGCCTCAGTCTCTTTAATTTTGATATGAAAAGGACTGCTCCGTTTTCAGCTGGTTTTCATTTAATCAGCACACCACAGCTGTGTAGAGCGAGAGAGCGAAGCCTGTGTTCATCGATAGATGGGTATAATATCTGCATATTTGCAGTTCTTTACTACAGAAACTCTTGTATCACCTGTACCACAATGGGTCATGGAGGAGCAATCGGGTTTCCCCATATACTGTTTCCTCGGCGCTCTCCTCATCATCGCAGCTCTTAATGAACATTTGACTGTGTTCATTTCAGAATTAACTATGAAATTAAAACACATCACAGTGCATGTGGCATTACCTACAGCACACACTCATGCACAGGATTAAACACCTTGACAGAAGCACTCAGTGAATGCACTCATTTTATCTGCATATCATATGTATGCATATCAATGTTTTTCCTATTATAACTTAAATTATTAAAGTGAAATATGTAAATTAGCCTGTACATGTTTTATATGTTCATATTTATGCCATTTTGAATTGTAAAAGTGGGAGTTTGATTTATTTAATACATGGAAAAATGTGCTGGAGTATAGAAAGTGATTTGTACTACAGTAAACAGCGCTGTTGAGCCTGCCATATTAGTCAAACGTTTTTAAGTGTATTCTTTTAAATTCTTATTTAAATGTGTGTGTGTAACTATATTACTTATTACACATGTTTCTTTGTTTACCCCATAAGGAGCTGAGCCTCCCTAAAATGAAAATCCTAAAATCGCCATTTTAGGATCATAGAAAATCCTGAATTTGACATTTTGTTTTAATCGTGCCCACCACTACAGGGACTGACACCGTCTCCTGCGGTCGCTATTATACAGTATACTAGTTACCCTTTTACATCGCATATCTTTACGTGATTTAGGAGTTGTCTTTGCCTCATAGTTGTCAGTGTTATAAATAGACTCCTATTAGCTTGGTTTAAAACAGGCATAACGGCTGATTGATGTTTAAAGGAGCCTATTAAATGTAAAGTAATAAGCCAGGAACAGAAGCAGGTTAAAAAGCTGTCTTTCTGTGTATGGACAGACCCTATTGAGTAACAATTAAACGTTAATTTATCATTGTTACTAACTGGATTGACTCTTCAATATTAAAATGATTGTATAAGCTGCACACTGTAACGTATTGAGTGTGCTTTGCTTTTGCTTTCCTCATTTTTATTTTTCGTTCGGAATTTTTACATTTTATGATAACAGATTACAATACTTAATATAACTGTGTGTTTATTAAAATGAAAATATATATATTACAAGTGCCTTTAGAGTTGAACAGTTCTCCGAGTCTGCTGGGGCACTGTTAGCTAAGCATAAATCAGTGAATAGGATTAGACTATTAGCATCTCTCTTTGAAATGAACACTATTATCTAGCTATTTTTCCCTTTTTAAATGGAAAGTTCACCCAAAAAATGAAAATTGTCATCATTTACTGATATATATATATATATATATATATATATATATATATATATATATATATATATATATATATATATATATATATATATATATATATATATATATATATATATATTAGCTAATAAGCAGTGACTTTCATCGTTTCTTTGACTATTTTCATTTAAAATGTGGGTTGGGTTTTAGGACTACACCACTGTTCATTACGT
>NC_079440.1:63282038-63284039 GCF_903798145.1 Danio aesculapii
TTTATTCCATGCTCCGGGAACCAGTTGGATCATTGGAAGATGGCATCGCTAACGAGAAGGACGAGCGAAGAGCTTCATTTTCAGGAGTCGTCGTCTTACAATCATTCAATCCACTGCCTGATAGCCCTGCCCTAAATGACTGATAGCCCCGCCCTAAATGACTCATAGCTCCGCTGTAAATGACTGATAGCCCCGCCCTAAGTGACTGATAGACCTGTCCTAAATGACTGATAGCCCTGCCCTAAATGACTGATAGCCCCGCCCTAAATGATTGATAGCCCCGCCCTAAATGACTCATAGCCCCGCCCTAAATGACTCATAGCTCCGCCTTAAATGAATGATAGCCCCGCCCTAAATGACTGATAGCCCCGCCCTAAATGACTCATAGCCCCGCCCTAAATGACCCATAACTCCGCTGTAAATGACTGATAGCGCCGCCCTAAATGACATAGTTCTGCTGTAAATGACTGATAGCCCCGCCCTAAATGACTGATAGCCCCGCCCGAAATGACTCATAGCTCCGCTGTAAATGACTGATAGCCCTGTCCTAAATGACTCATAGCCCTGTCCTAAATGACTGATAGCCCCGCCCTAAATGACTCATAGCCCCGCCCTAAATGACTGATAGCCCCGCCCTAAATGTCTGATAGCCCCGCCCTAAATGACTGATAGCCGCGCCCTAAATGACTCATAGCCACGCCCTAAATGACTGATAGCTCCGCCCTAAAGGCATTCTATATGACCATTAGTGAAGCAGAGTGATTCCGAGGGCGGCGGGACGGTTATGACATTGGTTAAAGATTATGAAGGCTCCATTAATGACGTGTGCAGATGCGCTGTGTTTATCGAGCGTTATGATATAGATATATAAAGAAGAGTTAATTCTGCTTTAATACCCACTTTAGGAGTGAACGGGTCTGGACCGGCTCATCTTTACAGCACAGATCCAGCGGGTATGAAAACTCTGAAATCCAGCATACAGTCGGCGTTAATGTCTATTAATGAGTGGTCGAGTCACATTCAGTAGAGCAGCGGGTCACTAGACAGCCGCAGGTGTTCTGCTGCTGAATCGACACCGTAAATATTACAGGAATACTTTAATATCAAACACTGATGGAGGAAACACGCTGGACGATGCTCAACCGCCGACCCATGATTGTTTAGTCCACATGTGAGATCAACACACACACACACACAGCAGCAGGGTGAGTGTGTTCAGGAGTTCAGACAGCAGCTCCTCACACGGCGCGCTCACGATGGCGAAAGCATGCGCGGGAGTTTAACCGCCGCTCTGAAGAGATCCCACACTCCCTTCATCAAGAGTTCTGATCATGATCCAGCACACGAGGAGCTCATCGAGGCGTAATGAGTGATGATCAGAAGACAAACGAGCAGCAGCGAACATCAGCAGCTGAACCCTCAATCAGACCTCATAACCCTGACCGAGAGCCCAGGACCTGCGCTGTTCATGAGTGAGGGGCAGAACAGGAGTTACACACAGCAAGATGAACGAGTGTGTGTGTGTGTGCGTGTGGATCAGGACCACTGAAATCCACTAATGAATCTGTTTTTCCATCTCTCTGTCCGTGTTTTCTGCTCCAGACTGTGCTAATGCTGCCTTCATGAAGACTCTGAGTGATGCTAACAGGGCAGGACTTAATTCAGGAGTACAACTATACTCTCTACACACACACACACACACACACACTGATAAAGACTCACCTGAGCTGTCCTCTCCAACATGGCTGTCCTCATTGATCTCCCACATGTTTCTCTTCTGTCAGTGCTGCTGATGATCTGCCGTGTTCAACATGGAGCTCAGTGTGGAGATCATCACTGCTGCTGTCAGGCATCCCTCGCCATCTCTCTCTCTCTCTCTCTCTCTCTCTCTCCCTCCCTCTCTCCCTCTCTCTCTCTCTCCATCTCTCTCTCTCTCTCTCTCTCTCTCTCTCTCTCTCTCTCTCTCTCTCTCCGTCTCTCTCTCTCCCTCTCGTCTCTCTC
>NC_079440.1:63284539-63313467 GCF_903798145.1 Danio aesculapii
ATCCAGAACCAGCGTAACCCTTCACTGACTCATCCAGAACCAGCTTAACCCTTTACTAACCATCCAGAACACACTTACCCTTTCACAAACCATCCAGAACACACTTAACGCTTCACAAACTCTCCAGAACCAGCTTAACCCTTCACTAACCATCCAGAACCAGCTTAACCCTTCACTAACCCATCCAGAACCAGCTTAACCCTTTACTAACAACCCAGAACACACTTAACCTTTCATAAATCATCCAGAACACACTTAACACTTCACAAACTCTCCAGAACCAGCGTAACCCTTCACTAACCCATCCAGAACCAGCTTAACCCTTTACTAACCACCCAGAACACACTTAACCTTTCATAAATCATCCAGAACACACTTAACACTTCACAAACTCTCCAGAACCAGCGTAACCATTCACAAACCCATCCAGAACCATGTTAACCCTTCAATAACCATCCAGAAAACACTTAACCCTTCACAAACTATCCAGAACCAGCTTAACCCTTCACTAACCCATCCAGAACCAGATAAACCCTTTACTAACCATCCAGAACACACTTTACCCTTAACAAACTATCCAGAACCAGCTTAACCCTTCACCAACCCATCCAGAACCAGCTTAACCCTTCACTAACCATCCAGAACCAGCCTAACCCTTACTAACCACCCAGAACCAGCTTAATCCTTCACTAACCATCCAGAACCAGTTTAACCCTTCACTAACCCATCCAGAACCAGCTTAACCCTTTACTAACCACCCAGAACACACTTACCCCTTCACAAACTATCCAGAACCAGCTTAACCCTTCACTAACCCATCCAGAACTAGCTTAACCCTTCACTAACCCATCCAGAACCAGCTTAACCCTTCACTAACCCATCCAGAACCAGTTTAACCCTTTACTAACCATCCAGAACACACTTACCCCTTCACAAACTATCCAGAACCAGCTTAACCCTTCACTAACCCACCCAGAACCAGCTTAACCCTTCACTAACCCATCCAGAACCAGCGTAACCCTTCACTACAGTGTCTGTTACCTAGTTTGGTCTCTTCAGTTTGGGCTGTCTGTGGTTGTTTTGGGTCCAGTAGTTTAACAGAATCACACCGCTGCTGTATTACAGACATTGTTATGTTTCAGAACCGCAGAGTTAGTGTCCGTGTTCCGTCTGTGGGCTCGTGTCTCTTTAATTAGCAGTGTTAAACGAGTGTGGGTGGTTAATCGTGTGTTTGTGAGGTTGACCCGTGCTCTGACACACTTCTGGATTGTTTGTTTAGACTGATTGGGTGAAAAACCCGTCTCAGATGAGCTGATCCGCAGTAGTTTGACTGATTGTTCATCATTTATATCCAGAGCGGCTGATCTCAGATGCTGGATTACAGTCAGAGAAGATGACCCTCGGCCAGCAGCACACAGGTAATGTGGATCTGCATATTATGGGTTGGCAGTAGTTAAACTCAATAAAATATTAAATCATCTGGCATGACCGGCACGGTCCAATGACCACACCGATACTGCGCTCTACTGACATTCACAAACTGTTCAGTATACCCCCCGTCTTTTAATTAGACTCTGAACAGGCTCTCTCTCTCTCTCTCTCTCTCTCTCTCTCTCTCTGTGTAAAACCATAATAAGGTTATCCCCCCCCCCCCCCACACACACACACCTTTAAAAAGTCCCCAAATTACTAAATGTTCATTTGGAGCAGTTTCATTGTAAATAAACAGTTAAACGGTCAGTAATATGTTTCTTTATTATTATTATTATTGACAGAAGAAAAAATAAATAGTATCCATTAGCAGCAAATTAATTAGCAAACAGTTCAGCTTATTAAAAAATTAGCTGTTATAATGAAATAGTCAAGCTCTCAAATCTCCTTATCCGCTTCTTCAATGTATAAGAACTGAAAACTCTAACAATAATAAGAGCACTTTAACTACCCGGATGATGCACTCATTCAGCCGGTCAGATGAAGTGTGTAATGATGGACACTTCACACACTCAAAGACCGCAGCTCTGCTCACGTAGCGGAAGAGGCGGAGCTATCGGGCGCACATGTTGGATAACTTTATTTATTTTGGATGGCGAAAACAAAATGTCCGAGAGTGATTATATCACCTCCTGATGGTGAATGCGGTTATACTCGTGGCAGGTATTACTATAGTTTGGTCATTTATTTCACCAATCGTCATCAGGGAAACGGGTTGTATTTCCGCTTAGTACAAAACATTAGCGCTCCATGTGGGATGACACTACACACATATCCTGCTGTTGACGGCACATAGTTCCTCCACTCTATTAAGTTTCCATGCAACAAAAATCACAGGAATAATCAATATCCAAATTAAATCTCTCTAAAACCTCTTTAGCTGGATATATACTGTGTAAAATTTTAAATGAACTTCTTTTACTTTATTTATACAGTATGTTTCATAAGAACTCCAAACTTTTTTCCAATTTATATTTATGAATACATCGGTCCATTTTAAACTATTATATATATAACTGTATCACCTGTTAAAATATTTCTAATATATTTATTAGTATGGCTTTGTTTAATAAATGTTTTTCTTTAACATATTTTCCTTCTAAAGATTTATTTCCATACGCTCTTATAAAATGAAGAAGCTGCTGAGATATGGCATCAAATACAATAGCATACTCTTTTGGAGTAACTGGAAAATCAGATTGATCTCAAAATTCACTGTAAGACAATAAATTTCCATTTAAATTTAGAAGTTGTCTAATATAATCTCATTTACATACCATTTTTGGAAGAAGAGAGATTTGTTTTTATATTGAATACATCTATTATTCCAGATAATATACTTGTTTGGGGAAACTTGTGCTTAAATAGCAGCATCCAGGACAATAAAGCTTGTTTGTGAAGTTTAGCTGAGATTAATTAAACCCGCTGATCCTCGCTGTCGCGCTTGTGACGTCAGTCACGTGATAGCGTAAACATGGACGTACGATCGCGTTCATACTTATCGGGATGTGCTGGTGAGGAGCCACTCTTTCAGTGCTCGGTTAGTGGGTTAGTAAGCACTGCTAGTGTTCGAGTAGCTGCTCATTGATGTTTGCTGTTTCCAGCGCCGCCATAAAGACCGATGGGAGCACGAGCCGGAAGTCCCGCCTTTCACAACTTCCTATTAGGAATAGCAATCGCGCGATTGGCTGACGCGCTGTCCGTCATCACGCTCTCTGTGTCCTGCGTCAGCTCGAGCCGTGTGGACGAGCACGTGAAAACTCGAGCGAGCAGTGTGTGTGTTTACTACTCCACATCAGATGAGGAGTAACGCCTGAGCTGAGCACACACAACCCGGATCAATACAGCTGATCAGCTGCTGCACTCAACATGGACAACCCAAACCCAGACACTGACCCAGAGGACACCCTGCAGCTGCACGAGGACGAGGAGATCATAGAGGTGATCGAGCTGGAGGACACACCGCAGAGCCCAGGTGTGTGTGTGTGTGTGTGTGTGTGTGTGTGCGTGCGTGTGCGTGCGTGTGTGTGCGTGCGTGTGCGTGCGTGCGTGTGTGTGTGTGTGTGTGTGGTAAGGTTGGTGTGCTTTGACACTTGGTCCAGCTGCCTGGTCCTCACCCAGGTTGGACCGCCCCCTGTCACCCCCTCGGCGGGTCTGTGTTTCCTCCTGACCCCGGTGCGAGCAGGGCCGGTGCTGTACATCTAGGGACCCTAAGCAGAATGATTTTGGGCCCCTACCTCGCTCTAAATAGTGGAGTATTGTTATTGCAAACCGGGCCACGATGACTTTATAGCTTATTAAATACAGTCAATGAGACAGAAGAGTTAAGCCTGATCTCTCCTGATCCATCACTCTCTGAATGAGGTAACCACAGTAAAACAGCTCTGTTTCTGTCCACTAGCAGCTCCAACAATGAAGAATTCCGCTATCTCTAATAAAGAGAGCAGTGATTCCCACTGTGTGTCCTTCTGGAGTGTTGAAGACATGTCCTGTTATTAAGGAAACAGATGAAGGACTCCGTAAAAGATTCTAGCTTGAGTTTTTATTGTTTTAATCAATTCTAAAAGTGAAAACTGCAGTGAAACAACACTGATCAATAACTAGCCAAAGGTGAAACGCATTACTGAGTGATCAAATATACTGAGCTCATTACAAACTCAAGAAAACAACAACAATTAACCTTAATGTAAAGATTAATTAATAAATAATAAAGCCAATGAGCAAATAATATTCAGTAAATATGAGATTATTCATATAAAAAACAGAGAAAGAGAAGCAACAGATACAGTGTTAATGCTGAAACCCAAACACACACGTTACTATTCCCTCAGTCTCCTTCATGTGAGATGCAGAGCATATATTAAATAAGATTAACTCAATCAGGACATCACTGTTATTATCATGTGTCTGGAAACTAACATCTCCAGTGAGTGAAGGACGCTTCAGTAATGCATTTCAGTTAAATGAGTTTTACACTGAGTTTAATAGCGTGTCTGTAAAACCAGGACAGAATCAAACGTATCATACGTAGACGAGGTTTATTAATCTGTAATAGCCTATTGTAAATAAATCTGCTATTAGATCATGTCTTTAACATCATCATCAGCGCTAAAAGCGATGCTCATATCGTCGTCATTTCCCCCTCAGTTTCTCTACACCTGAAGAATAACGTTAGATTAGTTTCATTTTCACAGTGCAATATCCAAAATAAATCCCGTTTATACCGTAGATGAGGTCGACAATGAAGCAGAGGCTGTGTCTGTGCACGGATTCATGTTCTTGTGGTACCGCTCGGTTCATAGTGATTCTGTGCTCAAACTGTGAGAACACACAACACACATGAGAAATGAGATGCTGCGAGCTTCCTGTTGATCACATGACCTTCACACGAAAACTATTTCAACTTTAATAAAGTTCTGATTTCTATTCTCATCAGTGAACATGTATAAATATATCAGCAGTGAAGCTCTGTTAATGAAGATCATGTGTACAATGCAGATAACAACGATTTCAGCAAGGAAGCGGCTCACACTACTAGCGGCTTGTGGGGGCCCCCTAGTGGCAGCAGGGCCCTAAGCAGCTGCTTGGTTCGGTTATGGCCAGCTATGCGTGTGAGTGACCAATGGAAACGTGTGTGTGTGTGTGTGTGTGTGTGTGTGTGTGTGCACGCGCTGCACAGTTAGCGGTTCACATCTGTCATTTGCTATGATTGCGTTCACATCAGAGGCGATCGGTGGACTCGGGTACGGTTGGTGTGTGTTCAATTCAATTCAATTCACCTTTATTTGTATAGCGCTTATACAATGTAGATTGTGTCAAAGCAGCTTCACATAAAAGGTCACAGTAAATAGGAACAATGTAGTTCAGTTTGTAGTGTTTCAGTTCAGTTCAGTTTAGCTCAGTTCAGTGTGGTTTAATAATCACTACTGAGAGTCCAAATATTGAAGAGCAAATCCAACGATGCGCAGCTCTACAGATCCTGAACCATGCAAGCCAGTGGCGACAGCGGAGAGGGAAAAAACTTCACTAATGGCGGAAGTGAAGAAAAAAAACCTTGAGAGAAACCAGGCTCAGTTGGGCACGACCATTTTAATTTCTCCGCTGGCCAAATGTCTTGTGCAGAGCTGCAGTCTCAGTGGCGGAGGCTGGAAGCTGGCCTCAGCGAAGACTCGTCTGTCTCTGGAGCGTCACAGGAATCAGTCTCATGTTCTCCACTCCTCCATGACCATCACAGTAGCTGCTCAGGATTCGGCCTGGTCCAGGATATGGAAACCTTGGGATCATCTCGTCGTTGATCTTGGATCGAATCAGTGACTCTGCATAGTCTGAGGGCCTCGGGAAGAGTATCCCCAGGTGGAAATGGAGAATAAAGAAAATAATTAGCGTAGCTGATGTTCACAGTGTATATCAACAAGATGCATAACCTGTGTGGAAGCCCCCAAGTGGTGCACTAAGTGTATGCTTTACTGAACAGATAGGTCTTTAATCTAGTTTTGAATAGGGAGAGTGTGTCTGAGCCTCGGACGTTATCAGGAAGGCTATTCCAGAGTTTAGGAGCTATAAATGAGAAGGCTCGACCTCCTTTACTCGACTTTGCTATTCTAGGTACTACCAGAAGCCCTGAGTTTTGAGACCTTAAAGAGCGAGTTGGATTGTAGCGAGACAGAAGATTGGTTAGATAAACAGGAGCTAGATTATTTAGAGCTTTATATGTAAGAAGCAATATTTTAAATTCAATACGAAACTTAACAGGCAGCCAGTGTAAGGAGGATAAAATTGGGGTGATGTGATCAAATTTTCTAGACCTGGTAAGAACTCTGGCAGCTGCATTCTGTACTAATTGAAGTTTGTTAATAGAGGATGCTGGGCAGCCAGCAAACAGAGCATTACAGTAGTCCAGCCTAGAATGAAGCGGAGAATGTTGGAAACCTGTAACTATTGACCTCTACAGTATTAGTGCTCCAACATTCTTCAAAATACCTCTTCTAATATTGTCTGTATAGTGTAGAGGTGCTCATCCCTCCTGTGTGTGTTTGTGTTTGTGCAGATGCGCTGGCGGACGAGCTGGAGGATGTGTGTGTGGCTGATGATGATGAGGAGGAGGAGGGATGGCAGACGGAGGACGAGCTGATGGAGTCTGAACAGGATGACAGCGAACTTACCTTCACCAGACACACAGGTGACTCTCTCTCTCTCTCTCTCTCTCTCTCTCTCTCTCTCTGTCTCTCTCTCTCTCTCTCTCTGTCTGTCTCTGTCTCTCTGTGTTTCTGGACCCCACACTCAACCCGTGTGTGTGTGTATCAGGCTCTGTGTTCTGCGTCAGGCTGGACCCGCTGACCAACAGTCTGGCTGTGAGCGGTGGAGAAGACGACAGAGCGTTCCTGTGGCGTGTGTGTGACGGAGAGGTGCTGCTGGAGTGTACAGGTGTGTGTGTGTTCAGGTCATAAGGACTCAGTGGTGTGTGTGTGTGTGTGTGTTCGTTCAGGTCATAAGGACTCAGCGGTGTGTGTGTGTGTGTGTTTGTGTGTTCAGGTCATAAGGACTCAGCGGTGTGTGTGTGTGTGTGTTTGTGTGTTCAGGTCATAAGGACTCAGCGGTGTGTGTGTGTGTTTGTGTGTTCAGGTCATAAGGACTCAGTGGTGTGTGTGTGTGTGTGTGTGTGTGTGTGTGTGTGTGTGTGTGTGTGTGTGTTGTGTGTTCAGGTCATAAGGACTCAGTGGTGTGTGTGTGTGTGTTCAGGTCATAAGGACTCAGCGGTATGTGTGTGTGTTTGTGTGTTCAGGTCATAAGGACTCAGTGGTGTGTGTGTGTGTGTGTGTGTGTGTGTGTGTGTGTTTGTGTGTTCAGGTCATAAGGACTCAGTGGTGTGTGTGGGCTTCAGCAGTGACTCTGCGCTGGTGGCGTCTGGAGATATGAGCGGTGTGATCCGTGTGTGGAGCGTGGAGAAGCGGGCGGAGGTGTGGAGCGCCGAGGTCGGAGATCTGGAGGTGTGTGTGTTACTGCTCTGTGTGTGTTACTGCTCTGTGTGTGTTACTGCTCTGTGTTTGTATTTTACTGTGTGTGTGTGTGTGTGTACAGTGGCTGGAGTGGCACCCCTGTGCCCCGGTGCTGCTGGCCGGTGTGGCTGACGGGAGCGTCTGGATGTGGAAACTCCCCAGCGGAGCCTGCAGAACCTTCCAGAGCCCCGGCTGCCAGACCACCTGCGGGAGGATCCTGCCGGACGGTGAGTGTGTGTGTGTGTGTGTGTGTGTGTGTGTGTGTGTGTGTGTGTGTTAGGGGTGTCAAAATGAATTGTTTGTTCTGTGCACCGTAATGCAGATGTGGACAATTGGCTTTGGGTTCAGTAATAATCATAAGCAGTTATTATATACTGACATCATTTATCTCATATGTGCTCTGTCGCTGTAGCTTACTATGGTGTTTACAGCGCTCCAACTACCTAAACACTCAAACTCTGCACAATTTGACTGTGTGAAGACAGCGTAACAGCAGAAGACTCTATTTCCCTGCGATTGAGAGAATGAACGTGAACTCTTTTCTCTCTCTCTCTCTCTCTCTCTCTCTCTCCCTCTCTCTCTCCCTCTCTCTCTCTCTCTCTTCTCTCTCTCTCTCTCCCTCTCTCTCTCCCCTCTCTCTCTCTCTCTCTTCTCTCTCTCTCTCTCTCCATTTCTCTTTCTCCACCGTGTTTATCATGGATCAGCTGTGATCGCCGCTGCCGTTTATCAGTGTCACTCATCTGTGAAGAGCGCAGCGCGCAACAGCCAATCACAGGCCTTTCTGTTGAGCATGTGACCAATCAAAGGGGTGTAAGAGAACTTTGTAGACAAGGCTCAGAGAGCGAGCATGATATTTATATTTGTTCATGTGCTGTAAATGCTGGTGTTGTTTACCGGTACAGTTTAGACATCTGACTGTCTGTATTTAAGGACATAATTGTATTACAAATAGTATATCAATATATTTCTACATCTTAAAACAAGAATTCTGCTGTGAAGAAATCTAAAACTGTGTGGAAATCATCGTCAATGCACAGAGATATCAAATTGAACTGAATCGATGGCATGATAATCGGAACTGAACCGTGAGACCAGTGTAGGTGTAGGATATGTGCGTGTGTGTGTTCTCAGAGTGTGTCTGATCTGCAGGCAAGAGAGCGATCGTGGGCTATGAGGACGGCAGTCTGCGGCTCTGGGACTTAAAGCAGGGGACTGCCATCTACGTCATTAAAGGTGAATATCACACACACTCTTGATGCACTCTTCCACACACACACACTCTCACTCTCTCCTGATGCACTCTTATACACACACAGACACACACTCTCTCCTGATATACTCTTACACACACACACACACACACACACACACACACTCTCTCTCTCTCTCTCTCTCTCTCCCCCCCCTGATGCGCACGAATAATTCAGAGAGCGCACAAGAAGATCTGTTTATTGGAGAGCGCACAAGAAGATCTGCAGTTGAGCAGCGTGTATTTGAGAGAGCGTGCACAACATTTCTCCATTTGTCATTGAAATAACGCTATAGGTAGTTAGATTTGTGTAAAGTGTCTGGAAAAGAACTCCTAGAGGAAACACTCGGCTGTGTTTTAAACATGGCGCTGCTTTTGTTTTCATTCTGGTATGTTGTGCGAGCGAATGACGTATCTCTGTTACCCAATAACGTTCAACTGCACATTTAGCTCCACCTTTTGGTACTCTTGCAAATGTTGACCAAAAAGTGGTACGGTTCGGTTCGGTACGCCTTATGACATTGGAAACGGCCATAAAAGTGTACCGACCCGTACCGTACTGTACCATTCAGTGGAAACAGTCTATAAGTGTAGCTGGGCAGAGTCCGAAACACAGCTGTTCAAAGTGTGTGTGTGTATGTTTGTATGTTCTCAGGCCAGGATGGGCACCGCGGCGCGCTGACCTGTGTGTCCTGCAGCCAGGAGGGGGCGCTGCTGCTGTCGGGCTCAGTGGATGGTCAGGCCAAACTCATCAGTAGCAGCTCAGGGAAGGTCAGCAGAGCTCAGAGCGCACACACACACACACACACGCTGGTGTATTCATGATGCTTTAGATGATTGTGTGTTAATGAAGCAGCGCTGGTGTTTCTCCTGCAGACATGTTTGCTGCAGCTGATGTATATTAGTATAAGTCATGTCACTGATGCGCTGTTCTCCTGACGCTCTTCAGCTGCTGCTAAAAGCTGACCGCTCGCAGTGCATCAGCAGTTGTGTTTATACCGGCAGATATAGTGAATATCCTCTGCGTTTACCGTGTTCCAGCCGCTGAGAGTGACTGTGAGGATGTGCTGTGAGCTTCACCTGTGTGTGTTTGTTGGTTCTCTTCTTCTTCAGGTGTTGTGCTCGTTCTCCAGTCAGACCAGTGAAGGTAGCGGCGCGGCGCAGGACTCCAACTCTGTAGAGTCTGTGGGCTTCTGTAATGTGTGAGTACACAAGATAATCTGTGTTTATTTACGGTTTCCTGACTCGAGCTGTGTTCACATCAGACGCGGTACGCCTGGATAAATCATGCTATTAGCGTGTAAATAGACACATGAACATTTTGAGTTTACTCGCTTCATTCGCGTGTCAAACTCTCTGAGCAACAGGTTGGCGGGATGGGCGGGGCTTCTGTCTGACTGGTGAGTCTAGCTTCTTTGCTAAACGGCTAACATGGGTTTTATTGAGAGATTAGCTGTGTTCATGTGGTTTATGAAAGCTGATAAACAGCGTAGACTCGTACGGCGCCATGTCTATGTCCACTAGATCCTTTCAGAGGTGCAGCAGCTCTGTGAGTTCATCAGCTCCTCCAGAAACTGTACCTGGATGATGGAGGCTTTCAGCGGTGCTTCAGACTGAGCCCAGCCCAGTGTGATGAGCTGTTGTCCGGTGTCGGCAGGAAGATTTCCCCCGGGACACCAACAACAGGCGCTCCGTCATAATCACGCTCCTACAAGAGTGTATCTGCTGCTTCAGTTCATCACTGTACTGAGATCTGTAGAGCCAGACTACAGTGATGATGGAGACTCACCTGTAGGACAGGTGCTGACATGCAGAATATACAGGAGAAAGCTGTGCGTCAGGTGTGTGTGTGTGTGTGTGTGTTTCAGGTTGCCTCTCGCTGCTGTGGCCTATCTGGACGGCACACTGGCCATTTATGATCTGAACACACACACTCTCAGACACCAGTGTAAACACGAGGTAAGGGGATCATGACTGAAGCGCAGCACTGCCTCATGCTCTGTGTTGATGCGCTTCATAAGTGTGTGTGTGTGTGTGTGTGTGTCTGCAGGTGGGAGTCGTGCAGCTGCAGTGGGAGGCGGAGTCTGCTGTGGTCTGCACCTGTAGTCTCTCAGGTGTGCTCAGCCTGTGGGACGCTCGCTCAGGTGTGCTGATGTCGGAGTTTCACGGACACTCTGCGGAGATCCTGGATTTCGTGCTGAACCGGTGAGTGTGTGTGTAACGGAGAGATACTGAGAGCGTCTCACTGTGTGAGGCTGAGGGTGTTCTGCGTCTGTTATTGTCTATGTCTGCTCCTCACACCTGAGGAGGCTCTCTCTCTGCATATCCACTACATCTGTCTGAAATGACAACAGTAACTGGAAAGCGATAGCTAACCCGTCCTGCATATGTCCGAGATTGCTGGCGTTCTTCTGGATGTTTCAGTTAGAGATTGGACTCTGTTTATCTTGATGATTGCAGTACTGATCCTCATCAACACTCCTCTTTATTTATTGTTGATGTGCAGTAATGAGAGAAGCGCTGGTCTCTACACACACTGCTCTGCTGCAACACATGCGCACTTACCTCTGTGTCTGCTGCCTATATAAAACTGTTTCCAAAGTTAAACCACTCATGTACCGAACGCCCTTCAGCAGTAGCAGCCTCTAGTCCAGTTTGCTGCTAAGAGCCAGGCCCGTCACGTTACCAAGCACCAGTCATGAGCCCAATACACTAGAATGAGCAGGCAGGATTGTCATTGAGTGAATATAAGAATTATTATTAATATTAATGAATATTACCTGAGACAATTAATGAAGTCAGATGATTCACTACATTAATAAATCTGACTTGATCAGAAAGATGAAAAAAGATGAAGCCATCATTTGAGCAGTACTGTGGTCAAGTCTGGCAGAGCAATACTTTTTTTATTCTTTATTTGTGCTTAAGGACTAGATATCTAAACTATTTAGCACAGAATATTCAGTTCAGATATTGCAGAAAAGGACATTGTGATGTTTTAAAGGATAGTGTTGGAGATTTAGCTCCCCTTTACTGTTCTCATATTTCTGAAAAATATTTAAAGTTATAAAGCAGCTGTGTCCTTGATAAAGACGTGATGGTGTCATTAGCAAACTCAGTCCATTTAATTAGAAACATTTATTGTACACACAGAGCTTAATATTTATTTGTATTTATGTGATATTTTTCATTTCGAGGTTTGGATATTTATGAGCACTAATACTGACAGGAAATAGATTCTGATACTGTTAAACATCACAATGGTGTTAACTAAATACATCTTTACTAAAGAACTGTGAAAAAGACGGGAAAGATAGTGTCATCTATTGTCTGTAAATCGCTGAGTTTAAAGATTAAAGATGGTTTGCTGTCTTCATGTTGTGTCTCTCCATCATGGCTATAATATTGATCTTCATTATTGTTCCACAGAGAGGCATCTGTAGCCGTAACGGCCGGCGGAGACCATAAAGCCAAAGTCTTCTGCCTGCAAAGGCCGGACCGATAGGATCCGCGGACCCCGGTGGACCACTGCAGCCCCGGGGCCTTCAGCACCTCTGAACGCTGATGTCTTAGTCTTCTCTGTAGGTCTGACCGACTGCTTGCTCTTGTCTTTGACTGTATCCAGGAGAGTCTGACGGATCTGTTCTGGTTGTTTCTGTGAGGGTGAGTGTCTGCAGTTCTCCACCATAACACTGGAGCTGTGCTGTAGAGAGGTCAGCTCTCCTGCTGCTCCGCGTCTGTAAACCCACACACGCGGTTTCCCTCTGCGCCCCAGATTCAGATGTTCTCCTTCTGTTAGAGCTCTGAGGATCGTCAACTCCTCATCCTGCTGTGTTTAATGATCAGACAACACAAACATGCTGTCAGACTTATTTTTCCTCCTTTGTAAAGAGGTTTTTCAGTGATTAAACATGTCAAAAGATCTACTTTGAATAAACACAACTGATATTAAAGCGTCTGACGGTCGAGTCTGTTCTGGGGTCAGTGTCTGTACTCTTGAATATACACCTCTGCTTGTGTGTTGATCATCAGATGGGTTAGTCCAGTTCTATAGTAAGACGCGAGCTAGACTGATCCCAGATCAGGAACTGTGTGTCCTCCATTCCTCCACGACGGTGATCCAGACCATCTGTGTTTCACTCAGAGACACTAAGCAGAGCATTGGCTTCATTCAGAATTACTCGCATATTTCTTCAGAGAAACCCAAACTGCTGCAGAACTGAATATGAGAGTATTGAGAGTTTACTTGTTTAAATCAGACCTGCTCTACTGTTAGACCGACACAGATGATGGTAATGTCCCTGATGTAGAGCGAGTGTTTACATTATCAGTGCTCCTCCTCATCCGTCATTTGCACACTGCTGAATCACAGCAGGTTTACAGGCTGCTTCTGGAGCTTTGAGTGCGGATCTGTTCATTTTTCTGCTTCTGTACGCTGTGGAGGATCTGGATGATCTGCAGATGATGGACACTCCTGCAGACTCATCTAACAGTCGAGAAAATCTAACACAATCTTCATCTGCACCTCAAGTCAAGCTGGGCAAAGGTACGTTTTCTGTCTCGCTGTTTGTTTGCATCATGAAAAGATTTCAGGAAACCCAACAGAGTTTATGGTTGGAGATCATCGTTCACTGTTATAAACCGGCCAAATGGAGCGTTTACAAGCAACAGGTATTTCAGCATCCGCTTGTTTATTGTGCTGATGTTGGTCTTCAGATAGAGTAGAACCAAGTTTTGTTATATGTCAGACTTAAATCATGCAAGCAACAGTATTTCATCTAGAGGAAGGATTTAATACAAGGATTTTCTAAATGAAACTTGCTGCACTTTGCCATTGTACTCTTGCCTAGAACGCTTTGGTCAACTGGTCCCAGTTTTATTCGCTGTAGTTTCACACGAGTGTTTTCTCTCAGCTAACAGGTTCTGTGTGCCAGAGGTGTTCATTTTGTGTGTTATAAAGTCTGAGATTTGTACATATGGAAAACACTCTCTGATCAATCTGCCGCTGTTTATGACGACTAATCCTCATTTGGAAAGTTTAACACCATTAAACAATGAGGTGAGCCAGAATATTCAACACAAATTCAAGAGACTTGATCTGATATAATTAATGTTTCCTTATTGAAATATGCGTTCCTGAATCAGATTTACAGTAGTTGTGTGTCCTGATATCTCTGTATGATGCTGCATGGCTCTGTCGTGTCCTCCTGTGGGTTTGGACAGATCTGGGATTTCCCTTATGCTTTAAGAAAATGTGCTGCTCTCCACACAGGTTCAGCTCTTCTCCTGATGGACGTTAGCTGTGGATGGAGGCAGTAATGATGCAGAACATGTCAGTGAGTGAGGTGGAGGTCCGGCTGATCTACTCCACCACGCTGCCCGTCTCTTGTGCTATAATCCTGCTGAACCTGCTGCTGATCCTGGCTATTGCTTGCAGCCGGCGGCTCCGCGGTGCGCAGCACTTCTTCTTTCTCAGCCTGCTGGTGTCCGGCGTCTGCACAGGCGTGGCGCTGCCCTTTATCCCCTGGATGGGTCTGAACCGCCCCCTCAGCTTCACTTCCTGTTTGCTGGTGCATGTCTTCCCCAACTTCCTGTTTCTGGCATTTCTGTGTAACCTGGTGCTGGTACACTACGAGCGGTACCGCAGCATCGCGAGCCCCCTGCGGCGTGGACAGCTGTGGCTCCACCGCCGGTTCCTGCTGCCGCTGCTGGCTGTGTGGGCGCTGCCACTGCTGTTCGCCCTGCTGCCCGCCTTTGGCTGGAACAACAGAGGGCTTCAGGAACGCAGTGGATGCTGCCCACGGCCCAACACCACGGCTCTGCCCCACTGCACAGCGCTGCCTGGAGAGTGCTGCTCGTACCGCAGCGTCTTCCCCAACTCCTTCATCTATCTGGAGGTGTACGGCCTGCTGGCGCCTGCTATCCTCTCCATCGCCGCCATGACGTGCCGTGTGCTGTGCATTACGCGTGGGCAGCTGCGGGGAATCACGCGTGTGCAGCGGGCAGTGGCGGACCGGGAGCAGCGCCGGCGGATGGAGCTGCGCTACGCTTGCTGTGTGGCAGCCGTGACCCTAGCCTTTCTGGCCTGCTGGGGGCCCTATATTGTGTACACTCATGTGGGCGTGGAGCTCTTGCTGAGGCGGGCAGGGCGCAGCGGTCGCACTGGTCACATTGTGCTGTCCTGTGTGGGCATCGGCAGCACTGCTGTTGTGCCGCTCCTTCTGGGTCTCGCCAACAAGGAATACACTGATCCAATCAGAAAACTGATCCGCAATCTGCAGAAGCGCTGCAGAAACAGCCACGCGAGTACTCCAGTCTGACTTTACATTCAGGATCAAATATCTGAAGGTCATGAGCCGCTCGAGGAGAGTCAGTGAACGCTCTGTGATTATACACTGAAGGACAGAAACAACATGAAGTACTGTAAAGGAGATTTTACTTGCTCTGATCCTGTCTGAAGATGGAGATTTCTGTATGTCTTAAAATAAAGATGATCATCTTATAGAAAGGACTATCAGCTTTATTATTTATATAAAACTTTTAACAGCTTTATTATTTTGTATAACTCAAATCTCTTTTCCATAACTAGAAGAACATTAACTGTGTGGCTATACTCGTAATCACATCTATACCCGTGCCCTTTAACCGTGCGCCTGCACCCGTGCCCTTTAACCGTGCGCCTGCACCCGTGCCCTGTAACCGCGCCTCTATACCTGTGCCCAGTACTCACGCCTATGTACCTATGTCCAGCAATTGTGCGCCTGCACCCGTACCCAGTAACCGCACGCCTGCACCCGTATCCTGTAACCGCACCTATATACCCCTGTCCTGTAACACGTGTTCATTTCTGTCTAATGTTAAATTCTGTTGATTTCTGATTCAGGACACTGAAGCGCAGCAGCTCTACATGTCAGATCATGAGGATATCAGCACTGACCATATTTGCGTTGTTAAAATCTTTGAGTACTTCTGAAGTACCTGAGTATATATGCTGCACAGCACCAGTTCAATAGTATCTGGATGCAGTCTTTATAATGCAAGCTGAGATTGCATCTCTTAGAGATGCAATGTCAGACACAATGCACTCAATGGAGCTAGTGACGTTACTGTGACTGTTAGGGTGGGGTTAGGTAAGCCCATTCAAATGCGTTGCATGCAGCTCAGATTGCATCTGCACCGAGTCTGCAGCCAGCCCCGTTCTCCACCAGTTACTGTGGTAAATCCAAGCACTTTCACCATCCGAGCTAATCCAAGATCACGCTTCTGTCAGCTGTGTTTTGCACTAGATGATGTGGCACAGCGGAGGTGTACTGCACTCCTGACCTAATCCTGAGGCGGAAATAAAGAAATTGGAATTGCTTCTGCCTAAAATCTGCTTTCATCTTCTGGACAAAAACAAATGTAAGATTGAGGAGAAACAGGCCAGGCTGCCATAGACAGCTGTGGATATAGAGAGAGAGACAGACAGAGATATATGCGCTGTGTTCTGCATTCCGGAGCGTTCTGCTGCTCTTCTCCCCTACATGGAACACAACGCTGCACTGTGTTATGGCTCTGGGTCTAGAGAACAAATGTTTGCCTGAAAACCCCTACAGTGGATTGTTTAGCATAATATTAATAATTTTTACATTTATTGATCATTTTTAGCACCTAATCTGGGCTTAATCATATAAACATGCTATACACTAGGTTTCTGTAACGGGATCCCAGTTGAAGCCTTTATAAATCACACAAGCATTTAAATGCATTTCTGTCATTTGAATTGAGGAATTGGAGGGACTTTTCTTGGCGTAGATGTTCTTCACATCATCTTTACCTTAAACTGTTGTCCACAAACAATGCTTAAATGTCATTATATGTTTGCTACTCATTTTTCCAGCTAAACAAAGCTCCATATTTCCACATAATTGTACAGTGGATTTGCCCATCAGGAGGATCCTCTCATTACAAGCCTGTCTGGTGAATCTTAGGAAAGTGCTTAGTGTATCTGCGCCGGGACTCCTGACTAAAGCCTCAGATTCAGAGTCGGGTTTTGTCATGCAGTTGTAATTAGCGATGCGTTTTTGTCAGTCCTGTTAATCTTTTATTTACTTTGTCAGTGTTGAAGGAACTTTAAGTGAAGCATCTGCTGTTATCCAGAAGGAGCTCCAGAGGAAGAATAAGCAGCTACACAAGCAAAGACCTGCTGACTGCACCTTTATAGTGTTTCAAATAACCTCTCCCAATGATCAGGAGTGTTTTACTTCAGTTGTGACGGTGCCTGACACACTGCTGCTACTGGAACGCTATGATTTGTATTATCATTGCCTGAAAGCTTAGCGGTGATAATGTGGACAAACACAGACTAAACTAATCTGGCATTGAAGAGGAGAAACAGGAGGAAGATGTGACAGGCAGTGCATGCATGAGTTTTGGCTGCTGCTGTATTTCTGCAGCTTTACTGAGGATGGAGAAAACATACAGTATTGTTCAAAATAATAGCAGTACAGCGCGACTAACCAGAATAATCCAGGTTTTTCGTATATTTTTATTGATACATGGCTAACAAGTTACCAGTAGTTGATTCTCAGGAAAGAAGCAGGACTCTGTCTGTACCAGGACAAACTGCAGGAGTACATGTGTTACTCTGACCTGCTGCTGATCAGGTGTTCACTGCGGTATTCACTCATCACGGCTGATGAACAGCGGTGCAGACATGACCACCTGTGTGCCGCATACGGTGATGGCTACTATTGGTGCAAGACCAGTGTTGGAGACGCAGGTCACTGCAGCCCTCCGCTGTGGAGAAGCAGAGCTGACGGTGGAATATACTGATGCAGAAACACACACCTGAGCTCAACATGGAGAACACCGGCCATGCTGCTGCCCAGAGCATCAGATCAGCGCTGAATGTGGCTACTGTGGTGAACGTACTGTGGTGCTACACGGATTATAATGACAGCTCCGAGTACTGTTGCACAAGATGTAGTTACTAGTTTAGTCTGAAGCGGGACGTTTAGGTCGTCTTCTAGCTCTTACTAGTCTGTAAACTCTTTGTTTCATAAGAAGCTCAACAGAAACACTGTGAATAATTTACTAGATTAATTCATGACTACACTAAAACAGTCAGGGGTCAGTGTGGGTGTGTAGATCATGCAAACACCTGTCTCTACAGTGACACCTGGTGGTCATTCTCAGGTATTGCTCAGGTAATGTAGGGGAGTGTTTCCTGTTTGAATCCAGCGTGCAGCACCTATAGTTGTGTGAAATGTGTTTTGGCTCTGTTTGTTGTTACGTCTACATATCAGTCATTCATGAAGATGATATGTTAGTGAATAACTGTGTTGAGTTGATCATGAAAATGAACAGTAATAAAAGACATCATGCCACAATTTCTGGCTTTCTGCAGAAGCCAGGACTGAAACTCTGATCGCTC
Organism: Danio aesculapii; assembly: GCF_903798145.1. NCBI lineage: Eukaryota > Metazoa > Chordata > Actinopteri > Cypriniformes > Danionidae > Danio > Danio aesculapii. Next base: position 63,302,691 of record NC_079440.1, read on the forward strand.
TGTCCACAGTGAGCAGCGCACCGTCTCCATTACAGCTCACTGGTTCAGCAGATGTGCCAGGAACGCTTCTGAAATGCCTGATCCTCTGATTCTCTTTAGCAGAGATGTATAGTAACGCAGTAGAACTGCTTCACTACTGTACTTCAGTACTGAGAGGCAGTGTCTGTACTTTACTGGAGTATTGTTTGTTTCTCCTAGTCCACTTTTACTTCAGTACATATTTTCCATGACTTTAACACTTTTACTCTGATAGATATTTTATGTGCTGCATCGTTACTCGTTACTACAGGTGTCAAAATTATCAATATCGGTTCAGTAATAGATCATAACCGGTTATTACGTACTGACGTCATTTATCTCCTACGCACAATGTCGCTATACTATGGCGAAGGACGGAGTCATCTGACCCGCTGGCCTGTCTGTGAGGTAACTTTTCCTCTCCTCTTGGCTGTTAGAGTGATACTTGTGGATCCAGACACAAGTTTTCTCCACTGTGTCTATTATGGATTACCTGTGATAACCGCATATTATACACATATAGACTGTAACCGCGGCTGTTCTTCCCGCCATCAGCGAACAGCGCTCATATCTAAAGCCGATAGCAGCCCTTTCTGTTGAGAAGGTGAAGACAATAATCAATCAAAGAGGTGTAAGAGCTCACCTGTCAGCGCTAAAGCAGCAGGCAGGATAATAATGACATGAGTTTATTTGCTATAAATGCTCCTGCTGTCTTCTGTGCATGAGTTTTGTTTTATATATTCAGAAAGAGTGTTTTCTTTGAGCGGGTCAAATTAAGGGTACAGTTCATATATCTGACTGCTGTATTAAAGGACACAAGTGTATTACAAATAACCCTTTAACTGTCACACCTAGAAAAAAGCTATAGAAATATTTTTATTGCATTTAACTGCTAATGCCACTAGTTAACACAATCAATGCATTTCCCCCCCCAACACATCCCATAATTTCTAAAATATCGGCCTCTACCAAATGGTTGAGATGTTGGTTTATGGTAAAAGTACCAGAATGAATAAATAAACTATAAAAATATGAAGTGTAAGACCAATTTAATTAAAAACAATCAAAATACTTAATCAGCCATAAGCCATCAAATATTTCAGATTTTCATGTAACACACTAATACACACGTGTTGTTTTTTTACAATAAAATCTAAATCAAGTGAATTAGTGCAACAGGATTTAGTTTGCTTGATTAGTTTAGTTTCACGAGAGCTTCCAGAAGATGGAGCTCCTGTTTAGTGTGGTATCAACTCTCTCTCACAAAAAAAAAAAAATACAAAATTTACTAATGCTCAGCTTCTTAGACTTTACACACCTGAAACTTGTCTATAGCACTTGTTCACTGCTGCTCTTATAGTTGTGTAAATTGCTTCCTTGTCCTCATTTGTAAGTCGCTTTGGATAAAAGCGTCTGCTAAATGACTAAATGTAAATGTAAATCAACCAATCAATCAGACTTCAAAAACTCCCAGAGTGTGTGTGTGTGCGTGTGTGTGTGTAAAAGTGTATGTATATGTGTTTGTGTGTGTGTGTGCCCATGTATATGTATAGCAACATCAGTATTACACAGAGATTACGAGGAGATGGTGAATTATGTGGACATTCTGTGTGACATTCAATCATACTAAATACCTTTGATTTTCAGAAAGTAAAACCACATAATTTCCTGTAAGGGTTGGGTTTAGAGATAGGATTTGGGGTTAGAGCGATCGAAAGAACATAGGTTACAATTGTTTTTATACTGTACAAACTGTAATGTCCCCACAATTCACAAAAATGTGTGTGTGTGAGAGAGAGAGAGAGAGAGAGAGAGAACTGTGTGTGTGAGAGTATGAATGTGTGAGAGTTTAGGGAGAGAGTGTACATTTAGGTGTGTGCAGTGCAGTGTGTGAGTGTGTGAGAGAGAGAGTATGAAGGAGTGAAGGGGTTTTCTGGTAAAAGGGCCTGACGATGTGAGTTCTTGTACCATATAAACTATTGACATCCATCAAATATCTACAAAAAACAAACAATCAATCAAAAATCACTTACCCCCCATCGTGCTAATGCTGCTACACCAGTGTTTACCATTTAAGAGGGAATCATCTTTAAAAGTTGTGATTTCCACACATTAGATCTAAAACTTCATTATATTCACTCCAGAAATATCCTAAAAGTGTTGAAAAATCTCAATAATAAATGATCTATATTGATGAATAAATAACAAGCTGTGTCATATTTATTCTGTGAATGATCAATGGTTGATATTTCTCAGTCCATTCAGACAGCAGAGATGCAGGATATGAAGTCTTTAGTTTTGCTTTTCTACCTTTATCATAAAGTGACAAATCCAGCATTTGGTCCAGCGTGTGTTTAAAACATTAATACAAACACACTGGATATTTCTCATGGCACCAAGTAACAGAACTTTGTAAAGTTAGGCCTCTTAGAGGGTAATATGTCCAAAAATATGCTGACCTTGCGAATTTTGACCAAAAACAGTTGACATGATGTCAGGACTGATTTCTTTATTTTAGATTTAATGTAGAAGCAATGTTGTGACGAGGGCTTTCAGGTGTAGTTAAGTTAGGTCTCTTCTCAATAAGATATGCTCAGTCAAAATATGGTCAAGCATTTGGTGGAGCAGGCGGTTAAAGGAGTAATATATCAATATTAATCATTTTTAGATTTTAATTTTAAAAAATCTTGTGTTGTGAAGAAAAAAATCTAATTATGTGTGGAGAGCATCATCAATTATGCATCGTCAGTGCTTAGATATCGAATTGAACTGAATCGATGGCATGATAATCGTAACCGAACCGTGAGACCAGTGTAGATTCACACCCCTACTCCTTACAATTATAGACCTTTTTCTTGGCTGCTGCATGGAGGGCCATAGGGACCAGCGTCTTCCGGTAGAATGTTTAGAACTTCCGTTTACAACCGGTATTCTGCACTCCGGAAATGGGTTTCAATAGCGTTTTGAGTGGATTACGGAGTGTTTTTGTGATGTACAACTTTGAAAGGTGTGTGTTAAAGCCGTTATAATCAGTCAGATCTGTGTTTCAAGCGCGAGAGAAAAACAGTATTGTCAGCCAGGTTTCTTTTCGTTCTGCTTAATCACGTGCCCCAAATAAAGATATTTAAAATAAACAAAACAACATGATGTCTTTTGACTGCTTTAATAACTACATTACACAATACTTGTACTACTAAAGTACTGACAGTAAAAGCACATTTTGAAATAAACTACTTGCAATACTGAAGTACAAAACATGTTGAATACTTTAGTACTTCCACTGAAGTATGGTGCTTAAAGAGCTCTTCTACTTCTACTCAAGTCACTTTTAGATGGAGTACTTGTACTTTTACTTAAGTCTGGGTCTCTAGTACTTTATACATCTCTGCTTAAAAGATGAGTTGTTCTAATATGTATTACAAGTCAAATACACTTAATGCTTTTAATTTGTGTCAGTTTACTCCACTCATCTTTTTAAGTGCATTAGAATACGCACACAGTAATACACAGGGTTTTTTTAATTCAAATTTCCTTTCAAAATACAATAAAACTAAGCAAATGCTGTGCAGTACTACTTAAAAATCAGTTTGCCTATGTTTCTCTCAAGTGCACCAACTCAAACAAGAGCGAACAATATTGACCCGTCTTAAATGCTCACAGAATATATTGTTAACATCCCCAAGAACATGAAAGCTTGTTTTAACATCTGGACTTGAAGCGATAGTTCACCAAAAAATGGACATTTACTCACGCTCAAGTTAACTGGTTCTTGTTTCTGTTGAACACAAAAGCAGATACACTGTAAAAAAATTAGTAGGATTTACTCGGGAAAACGCTTGGAAATGTTTTTCACTCAGAAAAGGCTAGTAAATCTTCAACGCTTTGCAAGGTAAAAGATTAACCAAAACTATTAGTACATTTAATTAGAAATGTTAAGTTAGGTTTACTTGGGGAATTCTGAGTAGTAGTCGTACGTTTAATATATTGCTATTTTTAGGTTGATTTTTGATCCAAGACTCCTAGTTATCTTTAGTTATCCTGAGTGAACTTTACTTCAAAATGTTAAATAAATCTGGTGATGCATCGCAACTGTTTCTTAATTAAAAACACTGCCAGACATTTCCATTGAGTACTTTAATTTAAATTAACCTTCTCAATAAACACATTTAAAAAGTGTTTTCAGACAGAATGATGGGTGTCATCTGTGTTGGCATCTTCCTCTCCTGTTGCACTGCCCAGTACAAGGATAATCACAATGATTGGTGAAGCAGTCTTTAAGCAGGTCTCTCGACATCCTGTCAAATACACAAATAAGTGCAGATTGATTAATATACTATACTGTTAGTTATCAATGTTATCTTTTGCTTCATGATATAATAGACTGTATTGATGTTAAGACCTGTGCTCTGCTGCATAAAGTGATTCAAGTTTTTAAAAGTTAGCCAAAACGTACAATTTTAGAGGATAAAATACTAACATGTCTTTAACACTTAAACAACCTGACATATCCCAAAGTAAAAACTCATTTAGACATGTTTAATGTACCTGTAGTCTTCAATGAGCTCCTGAGATGATTCTCCCAGGTAGGAAAGCAGGCAGCGGATCATAGCATCTCACTCTTCTTCAACCTGCTGATTAAAACAAAAGTACATTTCTGTGGTCATTAACCAGTGACAGTGTAAATCTCCATATAACTGCTTATCTTATAAGTCAGGAAGCAGAATTTGGATGTGCAATATATACATTTACCTGGTTGAGTGAATGTAGTCCAGTTTTTGCAGAAAGGCTGGCTACAGCGGGGTTTTGGTTATGCTTCTGTCTAAGATAAATGAAATAAAATGTAATGCATTTACAATTTAGTAGTCAAACCAACACTTTTTGCCAACCACACACACACATACACACACACACACACACACACACACACACACACACACACACACACACACACACACACACACACACACGTTGAATACATGAGTATATCTATATAAATGTGTTATCCAACTTCCCTTACATGAGCTTGAATGGTGAGCATAATTGAACATAATGATATTACTGATTTAACATTTGATCAGTTCATTTATTTTAAACTCTATTCAATTATCAAGATTAAATATTCACAAGAATAGAGGCTGCCTGGACATACTCAGTAATGTTACTAGAATATATATCACTAGCTTAATAAGCAGTATATTTGCATATGTTAATGTGGATGGTTTAATAAATACATCTTCCCACGTCATGTTTTGGCCTTTCAGGGCTCAGGTAACTTATCAATCTGGGTTCAAATGAGTTCTGAGGCTGTCCAATCTAAGAAAACTCATATTTATAGTGCAGACACAGGATGGTAGCTTTAATGTTCGGTTAATTATGTCCTTATTGCGATTTACTGCTATGCTTGGACACTCGTATTCATAAAAAAGCATCTTTAGGTTCACTGTAGATTAGGGTTAGGGTTAGGGGTTAGGGTTAGGGTTAGGTAAGGGTGTGAAAACGAGTTCCACCCTCATTAGCATATGGGCTCTGATTGGCCCAGGCCGGTGGGGCCGTATCTCTCCAGGCCTGGGCCCGATTTGCATCAACGAGGTGTCGTCGGACTCGTCATGGCGGCGCGCTTCACCCCCTCTTGTTGGTCGGTTGTTTTGCCCCCTCATTAGCATATGGGCTCCAATTGGCCCAGACTGGTACGGCTGTACCTCTCCGGCCCTAGGCCCTATTGGCATAAACGAGGTGTCGTTGGATTCGTCATCCATCCCTCTATCTATCTATCCATCCATCCACCCATCTATCCATCCATCCATCCATTCATTCATCCCTTCATCCACCTGTCTGTATGTGCGCTTATCTGCCTAGTGTTCATTCCTGCTAAGGGGGTTTGGGGTTTTTAGCGGAAATGAACCCTGCGGGGGGCGCTGATGAGGCCGACTTATGGGGGGGGTGTTTAGGGCCAAGGGTTTGTGGGGGGGGGGGGGGGGGGGGGGTGATTGAGTCTCGAGGTCAAGGGTCGCGCCGGTCAGGCTTTGGGCCTAGGTGGGGGTTTGGGGTTAAAGGGTCAGGGTTTGGAGCCTTAGGGGGTTGGGGTTTGGAGGGAAGGGGGGCGGGATCTGCGCATAGGTAAGGGTGTGAAAACGAGTTCCACCCTCATTATGTTCCACCCTCATTAGCATATGGGCTCTGATTGGCCCAGGCCGGCGGGGCCGTATCTCCCCAGGCCTGGGCCCGATTTGCATCAACGAGGTGTCGTCGGACTCGTCATGGCGGCGCGCTTCACCCCCTCTCGTTGGTTGGTTGTTTTGCCCCCTCATTAGCATATGGGCTCCAATTGGCCCAGACTGGTACGGCTGTACCTCTCCGGCCCTAGGCCCTATTGGCATAAACGAGGTGTCGTTGGATTCGTCATCCATCCCTCTATCTATCTATCCATCCATCCATCCATCTATCCATCCACCCATCTATCCGTCCATCCATCCATTCATTCATCCCTTCATCCACCTGTCTGTATATGCGCTTATCTGCCTAGTGTTCATTCCTGCTAAAGGGGAAAGGGTTTTTAGCGGAAATGAACCCTGCGGGGGGCGCTGATGAGGCCGACTTATGGGGGGTTTAGGGTCAAGGGTTTGTGCGGGGGGGTGATTGAGTCTCGAGGTCAAGGGTCGCGTCGGTTAGGGGAACGAAAATCCAAAGGCCAGACTGTGTCCGGCCTTGGTTATGCATTGTCCTACATTTCAACTGACCGCTTCGGGTTCCGCTTCGACTTCCTCCTTCGTCCAAACTCTCTCCCACTCCTGTTTCTCATTGTTCAAGATCGTACTCTGTGTTGTGTTTTTTTTTTGTGAATAAATAAATAATTGTTTTCCTTTTTTGTTTTTATTTTTTAATTAATTAATTAATTTAATTTGTTTATTTGTTTAAAAACAAGTGTATGTTTCTTTTATTTGTGTTTTTTATTTTTTTATGTGTGTGTGTGTTTCTTTGTGTCCCTTTGTATATTTACTTTTGTGTCAGGGTTGGGGTTTGAATTAGGGTTTGTCGCGCAGTCTCCCGTGTCTGTGTTTAAGGTATGATTCCTGTGATTTGAGCCCGTAATTACTTGGCATGAAGGACTGTACCCTTTGGTAACTAACGGTTGGTTTTAGGTTTTGAGTGCAGGGTGAAGGTTTAGTTGAAGTTATTTTTTCGTAGAGGTCCAAGTTTTGAAGAAGTTTCCAGAAGATCCAATTGTTAAAACGAGGTTGTCCGATTGGTGTAAGTGGTGTTGGTTAATTTTATTGTCGGCTTATTTTATTGACTGTTTGTACATTATGGTAAGATGTTTCACTACTCCTTATGCTATCTTCACTGGTTTACTTGTATCTTCACTCTTTTTCGGGAGAGTTCGGTCTTCTTTTAATTCTTCTTTTACTTCTTTTTCTTCTTCTTTTTCTTCTTGTTTATCAAGCGAACCAGAAGGTGTTAGGCCTGTCTGGGCCACCCGCCTTCCTTAAGCCCGTCTGGGTCTGGGTTCGTCTCTCTCCCCCCACACATTCCCCCCTGTCGAAACAGAAGGGGAAGCCAGGGGGAGCCAGTCAAAGTTAACGAAATGATACGGAAGGATGAATAGGTGCCCTTGAGATGTATCCTGTGCATAAACTGGTATATGCCAAGTCCGATGGCTCTGGCGAGGTTAGGTTTAGAAAAAATTACAACAACTCCCCCCATCCTAGCACTTTGTCTAGGGCGGTTTGAGGTAGGGAGATTGAGGCTGCGTGCACGGGCCCACGCTTGTCTGACTATATACCATAAGAGCATTGATCTTCTACCTCCTGTGTAGGAGGTTGGCCTTGTCTGGGCTTCGGGCTTACGGCTTGATGAGGATGTGTTTTTGTGTTGTTGATTTTGTTTTTTGGTTTTGGTGTTTTTGGGTTTGGTTTTGGTGTTTTTGGACGCTGTCGGGATCGATTAGGTGAGGGTTGGGGTTTGTTTCTCTTCTTCTTCCTACTCCCTCAAGACCAGTTGTGAGAGGGAAATGTTTAAGACACTTCATCAGTAGTGTACCTCAGATTCATCGGGTGTTTCGACTCTTTAAACACTAGACACCCTCGTCTGAGGCGATCAGCTCTGGTTGATCAATCCCAGGCTAGTGTCTTCTTGCCAATTCTGTTATAGGGGTTTGACCAGATCCTCAATCTGTTTATTTTGGGTTCTGGTGTTTTTTTTGGTCCAAGTTAGGTGTTTTAGGGTTTTTTTGTGTTTTTCCACACGTTTAGGGTTCCGACTGGGTTAGGGTTATGCCCTTTGGTCACGAGTGGTTGGGTTTAGGGTTTGGTGTGGGTTGTCCTGCCCGAAATTACTTGGTCTAACGGACTGTACCCTTTGGTTACTGACGGTTGGGGTTAGGGTGTGGTGTGGGTCGTCCTGGCCAAAATTACTTGGCATTAACGAAATTGCTTGGCGTGAAGGACTGTACCCTTTGGTTACTGACGGTTGGGTTTAGGGTTTGGTGTGGGTCGTCCTGGCCAAAATTACTTGGCATTAACGAAATTGCTTGGCGTGAAGGACTGTACCCTTTGGTTACTGACGGTTGGGTTTAGGGTTTGGTGTGGGTTGTCCTGCCTGAAATTACTTGGCATAACGAAACTACTTGGCATAACGGACTGTACCCTATGGTTACTGACGGTTGGGTTTAGGGTTTGGTGTGGGTTGTCCTGGCCAAAATAACTTGGCATAACGAAATTGTTTGGCGTGAAGGACTGTACCCTTTGGTTACTGACGGTTGGGTTTAGGGTTTGACGTGGGTTGTCCTGCCTGAAATTACTTGGCCTAACGGACTGTACCCTTTAGTTAGTAACGGTTGAGTTTAGGGTTTGAGTGCAGGGTAAAGGTTTAGTTGAAATGTATTTTTCCTGAGAGGTCCAAGGTTTTAGAAGTTTCCAAAAAGATCCAATTGGTATGTAGGTGGTGTTGGTGCGCAATGTGCTCGTTGTGTGGAGGTGCTAATCACCAGTAGAAAATTGGGCTTCAATTAAGGCCTGTTTGCCCCAGGCCACCGTCCCCTGCGTGCTGTCCAAGTGGACTCAGGGGGGGCTGAATACTCACCACTCCCCCAAGTGACCTTTTGTTAACACCGCAAGGTTACCCAGATCACCCGAGGTCGAGGTTCAAATTGGCGGTCATATTCGGTAAAATATAACAAGCTTCTACCCGTTTTCCCCTCTTGGGGCAATGCGAGAACCAAACCGTCATCATCCTCCCCAAGGACAACTGTTGGGAGCATTGACCCTGAGGAGAAAGGCAGAAAAGCTGCCGACTGGGTGTTTGAGCGCAGTATTCTCCAGGATGGTAACCTGGCAGGGGAGACACCATGATCGAGGTCTGGCGGGGGAGACACCATGATCGAGAAGGTGCGGTTTGGTTGAGGCCCTTGTTTGAGGATTGTAATTGCTTCAGATGTTTTTTAGTATTCATTCTGTTGCTTTAACTTTATTGTCTGTTTATTTATTGACTTGTTGCGTGTTTCTCGACTTATTTTGAGGGATAACTTGTACCTTTCTTTTTGTTTGACTGTTTTATGCCTTATTTAAGGATTTTGACTGTTTTTATGTTATATTGAGGTGTTCCACTACTCCTTACAATATCTTCACTTGTTTGTTTAACTTGCATCTTCACTCTTTTTCGGGAGAGTTCGGTTTTCTTCTTTTTCTTCTTCATCTTCTTGCTCTTCTTCTTGCTCTTCTGTCTTCTTTGTATGGCTTGTTGTTTGTTTTTAGTATTCCATCTGTTGCCTTAACTTTATTGTCTATTTATTTATTGACTGGTTTGCTTATTTCTTAACTTATTTTGAGGGAAGATTTGTGCCTTTCTGTTTGTTTGACTGTTTTGTGCCTTATTTAAAGATTTCGGCTGTTTGTTTGTTATAGTAAGACGTTTTTGTGGGTTGTCCTGCCCGAGATTACTTGGCATGAAGGACTGTACCCTTTGGCAACTGACGGTTGGTTTTAGGGTTTGAGTGCAGGGTGAAGGTTTAGTTGAAGTAATTTTTTCCGTAGAGGTCCAAGTTTTTAGAAGTTTCCAGAAGATCCAATTGTTGAAACGAGGTTGTCCGATTGGTGTAGTTGTGGTGTTGGTTAACTTTATTGTCTGTTGATTTATTGACTCGTTTGCATGTTTCTTAGCTTATTTTGGAGGGAAAATTTGTGTATTTCTGTTTGTTTGACTGTTTTGTGCCTTATTTAAAGATTTCGACTGTTTGAGTGCAGGGTGAAGGTTTAGTTGAAGTTATTTTTTCCAGAGAGGTTCCAAGGTTTTAGAAGTTTCCAGAATATCCAGTTGTTAAGACGAGGTTGTCCGATTGGTGTAAGTGGTGTTGGTTAATTTTATTGTCTGTTTATTTTATTGACTGTTTGTATGTTATAGTAAGACGTTTCACTACTCCTTATGATATCTTCACTGGTTTACTTGTGTCTTCACTCTTTTTCGGGAGAGTTCGGTTTTCTTCTTTTTCTTCTTCCTCTTCTTCATCTCTTCTTCTTCTTTTTGCTCTTCTGTCTTATTTAAACTTGTGCATTTCTGTTTGTTTGACTGTTTTGTGCCTCATTTAAAGATTTCGACTGTTTGTATGTTATAGTAAGACGTTTTTGTGGGTTGTCCAGCCCGAAATTACTTGGCATGAAGGACTGTACCCTTTGGTAACTAACGGTTGGTTTTAGGTTTTGAGTGCAGGGTGAAGGTTTGGTTGAAGTTATTCTTTCGTAGAGGTCCAAGTTTTAAAGAAGTTCCA
>NC_079441.1:0-21607 GCF_903798145.1 Danio aesculapii
CACTCCTGTGTGTGTGTGTGTGTGTGTGTGTGTGTGTGCAGGAGAACGGGCAGCTGGCGGAGCGGCGTGCGAACGAACACTTTGAGCGTCTGCAGGTGGCGCTGCAGGAGCGGCGGGCGGAGATGCTGTGGGCGGTGCAGCAGTGCAGGAGCCGGCGGGTGGAGCGGCTGCGGGCGCAGGTGGAGGAGTACCAGGGCATGCTGGAGAACAGCGGCCTTGTGGGATACGCTCAGGAGGTGCTGAAGGAGACCGACCAGTCCTGCTTCGTGCAGACGGCCAAACTGCTGCACGTCAGGTGTGTGTGTGTGTGTGTGTGTGTGTGTGTGTGTGTGTGTGTGTGTGTGTGTGTGTGTGTGTGTGTGTGTGTGTGTGTGTGTGTGTGTGTGTGTGTGTGTGTGTGTGTGTGTGTGTGTGTGTGTGTGTGTGAGCTCATGGTGCGCTGCAGGACACGTGCTGGGGAGTTTCAGGGTCACCGTCGCCCTAATCCTGAAAACTGATCTCTATTAGCCGCTAAGCAGATTTAGAGCTCGCTTTCCCACAATCCCCTGTGCTTCAGCTATTATATCAGTGGCGAAGTGAACACTGGTGTGTGTGTGTGTGTGTGTGTGTGTGTTTATAAACTACTGTAAAGGGTTCAGTGAAATGAAGGCTCCTGAAATGCATGACGCTCATGCTAACTGTGTGTGTGTGTGTGTGTGTGTGTGTGTGTGTGTGTGTGTGTGTGTGTGTGTGTCTGCAGGATCCAGAAGGCCACAGACTCACTGAAGACCTTCCAGCCGGCCGCCAGCAGCTCGTTTGAGGAGTTCCTGCTGGACACGTCGAGGGAGGAGATCCTGCTGAAGGAGCTGAGCTTTGGTGGAGGTGTGTGTGTGTGTGTGTGTGTGTGTGTGTGGGTTAGTGCAGTAATCCTCTCGTCTGAGCTCTTGTCTGACCGCTGCTGGCTCATTACAGGGTCAGGGGTCAAAGGTAAGGGTGTGTGTGTGTGTGTGTGCTGGTCTTGAGCTGCAGAAGGCTCACAGGGAGCGGCTGGAGAACGGGCGTGGCAGGATTAGCGCTCCTGCACTGCTGTCTCCTCACGAATGTCTACACACACACACACACACACACACACACACAGTAATCAGCTGATGTGCTGAGCACACAATAACAGCACTTTCCTGCAGAAGTGTATTGATCCGCTAATGCTGCGCTGTGATTGGCTGATGTGTTCTGCAGTACAGCAGATCCGTCTCTCCGTCCAGGGCAGTGAGGGCAGTGGTGGGCACTGTGCCCGGGCTGTTGGCTGTGTGTGTGTGTGTCTGAGGAACAATAGCAGTCTCAGAGAGCAGCAGGTTTATTTATCGCCGCTCCTCACAGACGCTGCTCTGCCCTCTTCATGGATGAATCTCCTCACAGCAGGAGTGTGTGTGTGTGTGTGTGTGTGTGTGTGTGTGTGTGTGTGTGTGTGTGTGTGTGATGGCTTCAGCTGCAGCCTCACTGAAGTAACCCATATTAGTGTAGTTCTGGGAGATTCAGTCAGAGCGCTGGAGAACAGGAGTATAAAGCTGTTCCTTACGCATGACGATGATGACGATGACGAAGATGTTTATTTCAGCAGGTTTCCTCCATCACACACTCCTGTAAATGAGAGCTACAGGACCATTATTAGCTGTATTCTGAGCTGCTGCTCCTGATTCGCCAGCGTCTGCAGACACGAGCAGACTACAGTACACTGAACAACATTTATTCACAATAATAAACATTATATCTGTGCACACACACACACTCTTTACCTTAATTTCTTATTTCATAAACCTTTCATCAGAAGTTCAGCATACACTTTTAAAACACTGAATGTAATCAATATGAGGGTGGCACGGTGGCGCAGTGGTTAGCACTGTAGCCTCACACCAAGAAGGTCTCTGGGCTGGGTCAGTGTGTGTTTCTGTGTGGAGTTTGCATGTTCTCCCCGTGTTGGTGTGGGTTTCCTCCGGGTGCTCCGGTTTCCCCCACAGTCCAAACACATGTGCTATAGGGGAACTGATCAACTAAACTGGCCATAGTGTATGAGAGTGTATGGGTGTTTCCCAGTACTGGGTTGCAGCTGGAAGGGCATCAACTGTGTAAAACATTCTGCAATAGTTGGTGGTTCATTCCGCTGTGGCGACCCCTGAAGAATAAAGAGATTAAGCCGAAGGGAGTGAGTGAGTAGTGGGTTCATAGATTCTGATCGTCGTGTTTGTAGAGACTCTTCAGCATGTCTGATTTCTCTTTAAACACAATAATGATTGGTGTGTGTGTGTGTACTCTGCTCATACGCGTGCGTGTGTGTGAACTCATACACTCGTGTGTGTGTGTGTACTCCGCTCATACGCTTGCGCGTGTGTGTGCGTGTGTGTACTCCGCTCATACGCGTGTGCGTGGGTGGGTGTGTGTGCGTGCGTGTGTGTGTGTGTACTCTGCTCATACACTGGTGTGTGTGTGTGTGTGTGTGTGTGTGCTTTAGTTCCCGATGCCCCAGTGCTGGACCTGTCGCGCTGCCGTGTGTATAATGAGGCTCTCCTCCACTGGCGTCTGCCTGAAGACTCTCTGCCCACCGACCGACACCTGCTGGAGTTCCGGAAGCTGCAGCAGGAAGAGGAGGAGGAAGAGGAAGTGGAGCGGCGCTGGCGGACGAGCGGCGCTGTTTACGGCAGCAGCACAGTGGTGTGTGACCTGGACAGAGACGCTCGCTACACCTTCAGGGTGAAGAGCTGCAGAAACGGAGTGTGTAGTGCCTACAGCCCCGAGGTGACCCTGCACACACCCCCCGCGCCAGGTACACACACACACACACACACACACACACACACACACACACACACACCTGCACCAAGACTACTGTAGTTAATAAAAAAACAGAAACTGAAGGTCATTCTGTTTAACTGAAATAATAATGAGGAGAGTTTAATAAACGAGAGCTGACTGAAGCGGTGTTGTTCAGGCTAAACTGACTAAAACTCTAGCAGAAGCGTCCTTCGTTATCGTCTTCGTATTTAATTCATCAGCCGACTGTAATGCTGTTCACACCAGACGCCGTACCGGTGGATAAATTGTGCTATTCGTGTGTAAATAGACGCGTCAACATTTACAGTTCACTCGCTTCATTTGCTCGTCTCAGTCGGCGAGCGACAGACGTGGGTTCGCGTGGCTTCTGTCTGCTTGGTGACTGTAGCTTCGTTGCTAAGTGCTAACGTGGATGTTATTGAGAGAGTAGCTGTGTTTATGCGCTTTAGGAAGGCTGAAAAACGGCGTCGAGTCGTCTGAGTCCACTAGACCCTTTCAGGTGTGCAGCAGCTCTGTGAGCTCATCCACTCCTCCAGAAACTGAACCTGATGGAGGCTTTCAGCGGCGCTTCAGACTGAGCCCAGTGTGATGAGCTGTTGTCTGTGTCTGCAGGAGGATTTCCCCCCCGGGACCCCAACAACAGGCGCTCCATCATAATCACGCCCCCACAAGAGCAAGCTCCTGATTGGTTAACGCGGCTGAATGTCCGCTGAAGTTTCCAGCTCGAGTGTTTCGCGCGAAACTTGATGCACACGCAAAACACTCCACTTGCACCAGCTCATTGGCGAGTATCTCACCGCAGGGTGTGTGTTCGTGTCTGTGCATTTATTCACATGTAAATCACTCCCACTTGATGCTGCTTCTGCATCTGGTGTGAACGCAGTATAAGCCTTATAGCAGTGAATCTGTTTCCTCCGCACTGCAGATGTTTGACCCCGACGACGCCTCAGAGCCTGTAGTCCTGCTGCCATTGGCCAGATCAAGCCAGTACTCCAATCAGGTCTCCCTGTTGCTCCTGCCACAAAAAAAACTGCTGGACATGACCCGACCCGAGCAGACACTCGGGGTATTAATTTAACACAGTTGTGTCCAATAATGGGTTTATTTCTGCATTAGTGATGAACCGGATCCTCTTGGTGAATCGGTTGAACTAACCAAATCGACTGAATCATTTGAAACGATTCGCATCTCCAGTAAGCACTCTCATCCCCAAACTACTTCCTTTATAACATGCCTGATCCCCGTCTGACTGGAAATAAACCAACATATACTGAGTTATTAGATCAGATCTAAGAAGTGATGAACCGATGATACTGCGCATGCGTGATTCAGTGAATCAAACACAATCAGCACATGACCGCCTGCTGTGACTGAACTAAACCTGAACCACTGCAGTGCGGGTAAACTAAGGGCTTAATGAGAGGATCTGGCCAAACGAGAGTTTATTTCATCACAGGAAGTCGTAATGGAGTTTAAATAAGTGAATCCTGCTTCAGTCGGGCTGCAGAACTTCACTGTAAGACTCTTTTCAGATCATGCTGATGTTTAGCTGATATTATGATTGCTGACTGCACTTTGGTATGTTGAGTCCAAACATGGGAGGATTGACACCAGATCTGATATGTTGAAGATCTGAACTTCCCATCACCGTGTGTCTACTGAAGCTGCCGTGCACACATTGTACTCGGGACTGCTGTCCTGTGGGCTGCTGTATCTGAGTTTGAGGATGAGTACAGTTTGTGTCCATATATGTAAAGCATGAGCAGTCGTGCCAATGCAACAGCATTTACAATAAACAGCAACACCTGTAGTGTCTTATCGCACTCTATTCAGGAGGATTAGCAGTTACTTACAGTCGTTTGCTTATGGTTATCCCGTGCTTTATGCTGTAGTCTCACGAGTTTGAGCATGTGAAATTGTCGTACGGCGCTGTGAAAAGGGGCGGGATTAAACTAGATTAGACATTTAAAGTGAGCGATTGGTCCATATTTGACATTTCTGTGCAGAGAGGTCGTGTTTTGATCCTCCATTGGTCCCATGCAGTCATATGATGCGATTTCACAGATCAGAGTTCACCAAGCTTGAACTTTCCAACACGGTGAACTGCGAGACTTGTTGCACGAGCTTGTGTTTCCGGTCTGACGCATCCGCGTGCGCATGAATGGAAGTCTATAGGGAGAACAGTGCAGTGTGAGTGCAGCTGTAGTTGCATTTGCTAAATACTTCCAAAATGTAACCGATAATACATAATGAGTTTCTGTAATGTGATAGGGAGCTGTTTACAGGATTACAGTATTCTTGTCTCTGTATTGTAATGTTACGCTAGTTTTGAGTTAATTTTTGATATTATAGGTGTGACCTGGTTACCCAGACTGTTTATCAGCGCTTCCTAAACTCTTTTAGAGTGGCTTGGGCTACTCTACATCCTGCTGCATTCTCTCTTCCACTTCCGCTTCTCCCATTTATGCACAATAAAGCTTAGGCTTTTGGAAGTTACTGTTAAGACGAGACGTTATTTTCTGGAAAAAACAATATTAACTCAAGATACACATCCACATATTAACTGGAGATGCTCATCCACATGATAAAGGAGCTCTTCATTATCCCAAACTCATTTTCATCAATAAAACAGTGATGATCTTTCCCCTGTGCACAGCAGCTCAGCGTTCATGTGTCCTCTGAATACATGTTTCACTGTGTGTGTGTGTGTGTGTGTGTGTGTGTGTGTGTGTGTGTGTGTCTCTGCTTGAGTTTTATTATACAGTATATATCCTTATTTACAAAAGAAAATACTAAAACCAACACTGAAACTAATGAAAACTAACCCAAAACTGAACCATTTCAAAATATAGAGACTAATGAAATGAGTGAATCTGCCTCTAAAACAGATTAAACTGACCCAATCTGAACACAGACGGTCAAAACCAAATAAAACTACAACTAATGAAAAATCCTAAACTATTATAACCTTGACTGACACACACACGCACACCCCTAACTCCAGCAGTTTCTGAGACTTTAATGAGCTAATAAATGAAGCTGGTCTGAGATGCGTGCCGTCTGCAGTAGTTCTGATGGAGACCTTGGTTAAAGAGCTCCTGTGATATGATATCAGTGTGTGTCAGGCTCCAGACCACCGTAATGTTGCGGCCGAGTGCAGCGTGACTGAGGGGAGCAGTTTCCCCGCCCACTGAATTGATTGACAGGCGTTGATCTCCATAGTAACAGTATGGGGTCTGCAGACTCTTTGCAGTCGCGAATCATGAAAGTGGTGTTAGCAGTAGGCCAGAGCTCCGCCACGGAACGATGAAACGGCTACGACCTCTGCTGCTACACTGATGTGTGTGTGTGTGTGTGTGTGTGTGTGTGTGTGTGTGTGTGTGTGTGCAGTGTTCAGCTTCCTCTTCAGCGATGGCTGTGGCTTCAGTGCGGAGCGTCTGCAGCTGAGCCGGCGGCGGGCGTCAGTGGAGAGCGTGGCGGGCATGAGTGTGCTGCTGGCAGCGGAGCGGGTGCAGACGGGCAGCTACACCTGCCTGGACTACATCATCGGGGACACGGGCATCAGCCAGGGACGCCACTACTGGGCCTTCCGGGTGGACCCCGCCTCCTACCTGGTGAAGGTGGGCGTGGCCTCGGACTGTAAGCTGACGGATTGGTTCCACGGCCCACGCGACAGCAGCAGCCCCAGGTGAGGGGGAGGGGCTCTTTACTGATGTTCCTGCTGTTGCTATGGCAATGGGTCTGTAAACCCAATTCTGTTACTTGATTTAGACAGGGTTAGATGGGTTATTCGGCGGTTCTGAACGCCTGCAGCTGTTGATCACTGGAGGAGAGTTTTGAACAGTACGTCACAATATCGAATCCTAAAGCTGAATTATTCGACACACATCACATGATGAAGGGGCGGAGCCGTCTCAGCGGCCACACCTTTCTCTTAAGACTGGGCTCTAGAGTGCCACCTAATTTAACGGTGCGACTGAACAAAGTCTGAGGTGTCACTGGTGCAGGCAGCGGCTCCACGGCTGGTTCAGCAGTCAGCAATATCAATATGTCCATAAGGGTGGTGAATGGAATATTGATCGCGATATGATCCTGCTTTCCGTTACATCGACGCGCTCTCGCTCTCCAGCATAAGGGCGCTTCACACTGCACAGCCACGTCTCCTCATCCAGTGACGAGAGCTGGAGCATGTGAAGCGTTTATTAGCTGCTGATTAGCGTGTTGCTCCTCCTTTAAATGTCTTTTATTTTGTAAACCCCTCAAGCTAATACAGGCTATCGCTAACATGATCTCCCTCAGAGAGACCGGAGTTCAGTGGTTTGATGTGCAGTATACAGCAGGCTATCAGCTCCCCTGTGTAAACTGAGCTCCCTGCTGTTCATAACACACCAGACACATCCGTCCTCTAGTTCATATGGTCAAATGGACATTATGAGCCAGCATACAGTCAAATCCTGTTTATTGATCCGCTGGCCTGTTGGCTCTTCAGCTGCTATAGGCTAAGCATGTTAGTAATATTAGCAAGTTACAAACTAGCCAGATATTGAGCAAGCGCACGACCACACGATCTTCTTATTGGTGTAAACTATCCCTCACTCATATTCTGCTCTTGTTCATCTTGAAGATTAATGTTGTATGGTGCGCAGTGCGGTGCGCTCAGAGCTCTGTGCTCCAGTGCAGCAGTCTGGAGAGGATTAAGACATGCTTACTGTGGTAGTGTTGTGTACAGCAGTTGTGTGTGTGTGTGTGTGTGTGTGTGTGTGTGTGTGTGATGAGGAGCACAGCTGATCTAACCACTGAACACTGCACTGCTGAACCAACACACACACACACACACACACACCTGACAACTAAATGTTAATGAGATGATGTCATCAGCCAATCACTGCTGATCATGATTGAGGATGAACAGATCTGTCCTTCACTCACACACACACACACACACACACACACACACACTCTCTGATTAGCTCCTCGGGCTCTTCTAATCTGATTGAGTCTTTGAGGATCCAGAGATCAGGATTAGATGCAGGATCTGCCAGATTATCCCAGATCATTAAAGACGGCGCAGAACTGACCCCAGGACTGTGTGTATATTTGTGAAGTGCAGCTCTCTGATTGGCCGGTTCTGTGTGTGTGTGTGTGCGCAGGTTTGATCAGGACAGCGGGCACGACAGCGGCAGTGAGGATGTGTGTGTAGACGTGTGTCAGCCGTTCCTGCTGCTGACGGTGGGCATGGGTCGCCTGTTCGTGCCCAAACCGCTGGCGCCGGAGAGCCGCGTGCTGCCGCTGCCAGCGCGCATCGGTGTGTGTCTGGACTACGAGGCGGGACGCGTCTCATTCTACGACGGAGACTCGCTGCGCTGCCTGTGTGTGCGCCCGGTAGAGTGCAGCGGGAACATGTTTCCAGCATTCGCCCTGATGGGGGGCGGAGCCATACACCTGGAGGAGCCAATCACAGCCAAGCGGCTCGCATACCTGTGAAGCGGAGTCAGACACTGTGTGTGTGTGTGTGTGTGTGTGTGTGTGTGTGTGTGTGTGTGTGTGTGTGTGTGTGTGTGTGTGTGTGTGTGTGTGTGTGTGTGTGTGTGTGTGTGTGTGTGTGCTGTTCTCCGCCTCAGTAACACTCAGCGCTCCATCAGTAAGAGCCGACACCGCTCTCCTGCCGACGTGCCTTCAGTGACACCTGTCCAGCGGCAGACACTCACTCACTCACTCACTCACACGCGCGCACACATCAAGTTTTAAACATGGACACACACTCACATGAACACATTTTGTTTTTCGCGCACACGTGTTTTTTTGTTTTTTTTTGCGCGTGCACACACATTTGGTTTCTCTCACACACTCACGCGCGTTTTTTTTTTAAAAAAATGTATTTGTTATTTTTACACACACACACACACACACACACACATACATTTGGTTTCTCTCTCTCACACACACACACACGCGTTTATTTATTTTTTTTATTTGTTTTTTTTACACACACACACACACACACACACACACACACATTTGGTTTCTCACACACACACACACACACTCATTTGGTTTCTCTCTCTCTCACACACACACACGCGCACGTTTTTTTTTTGTTTTGTTTTTTTTACACACACACACGCGCACATTTGGTTTCTCTCACACACACACACGCACACGCACACACACGCTTTTTTTTTTTTTTTTTAACACGCGTTTGGTATTTTACACACACACAGACTCGCGCACACACTTTGGGTTTCTCTCACACTAACACACACACACTCACTCTAAAGTGCACTAGTCCTGTAGCGTAGCGGTGTGTGTGTTCACTGCACTGAGCTGGCGTTGGTGTGTGTGTAGCGCTGCTCTGCACTTCTCATCACAGCCTAACTGTAGCGCAGCGCTCCTGATCTGGAGTCAGTCTGAACGCCTCTGTCTGCTCTGAGCGCATGCCTTACAGCAGCAGCACAGGTGTGTGTCCCGCAGGTGTGATCATGACCTCACTCTGCATGTGCTCTTCTGAGGGACTGAGCGGCTGCAGTGTATCGGGCCTCGTCCTAATCCGTGTGTTCTGGGATGGTTCCCTCTTCTCGTACTACCTTCAGCGTCGACGTGTAATAATGCTAATCAGGCCGAGTGGCAGAGCCGCCGGTCACTGACGATCATGTTTTTATATGTGTGTATGTGTGTGTGTGTGTGTGTGTAATGATTTTAACTGTGTTCCGGATCAGTGTGTGTGTGTGCGCTCACACTCATCACCTTCACTAACACTATTCAGGGTTCTGCTTGTGTGTTTATGTGTGTGTGGTTAATCTGCACGTGTCCTCATGCTCTCCATCAGAGTGTGTGTGTGTGTGTGTGTGTGTGTGTGTGTGTGTGTGTGTTTGCTGTCACTGATGAGGAGTAATGCACTGCTTCACCTGTTCTGCTGTCTGTTTGAAGCCTGTACCTGAATGCTTTGCTGGTTTTAGTGGTGATGATGATGATGATGATGATGATGAGTCCTGCTGGAGATCTGTGGACCGACACCACTGCACTGCACCTCCGGCTGCTTTTATTCTTGCTCTATTATGTGAGATTTTGTATGGAAATAAATGAATGTCCTTTTAACGTTCTCCGCTGTGTGGTGTCCTGATGACTCTGATCAGCTCCTCAACACCGCCTGACCATGACGGACCGTACAGAACACAGAGAGGAGCAGAAGAGCCTTTAAACCTTCACAATCTAGAATAACTTGGGGATTTAGATTAAACATTATTGATTAGTGATCAATTATTTATTGATCAATTATTGATTGAGTCCCCCAGTCCCTCTCAGCTTCACATTAATACAATGAAATCAGAATCAGAAAGAGCTTTATTGCCAGGTGTGTTCACACATACGAGGAATTAGTTTTGGTGACAGAGCTTCTACAGTGCAGCAGGATTACAGAGACAGGACAATAAACAGATCATAAATATATTTAAAACAATAGAAGTAAGTAGTGAGTGCAAATATACAGATTGACAAGTGTATGTACATGTTTATTACTATATACAGCGTTATATGTGCAGCTGTTATGTGCAAATTGGCATGTAAAGTGTGTTGTTAAATAAGTGTATATGTGTATAAAGTGTACAGCAGTAGTGATGTTGGTTTCCACAATTATTATCATCAAGTGTTCATGAGATGGATTGCCTGAGGGAAGAAACTGTTTCTGTGTCGGGCTGTTCTGGTGCGCAGTGCTCTGTAGCGTCCACCAGAAGGTAAAAGTTCAAAGAGGCAGTGTGCTGGGTGTGAGGGGTCCAGAGTGCTCGCTCTGGATAAGTACAGTTCTTGGGGAGTAGGAAGGGTTGTACCAGTGATTCGCTCAGCAGTCCGAACTATTCGACATAGTCTTTGGAGGTCGTATTTAGTAGCTGAGCTAAACCAGACAGTTATTGATGTGCAGATGACTGATTCAATGATGGAGGTGTAGAACTGTTTCAGCAGCTCCTTTGGGAGGTTAAACTTCCTCAGCTGACGAAGAAAGTACAGACTCTGTTGAGCTTTTTTGACAATGGAGTCAATGTGAGTGTCCCACTTCAGGTCCTGAGAGATGGTGGTGCCCAGGAACCTGAATGACTCCACTGCTGCCACAATGCTGTCCATGATGCTCAGTGGGGGGAGAGCAGGGGGGTTTCTCCTGAAGTCCACTATCATCTCCACTGTTTTGAGCGTGTTGAGCTCCAGGTTGTTGTTACTGCACCAGACAGCCAACTCCTTAACCTCCTGTCTGTAAGCAGACTCGTCACCGTCCTGAATGAGGCCGATAAGTGTGGTGTCGTCTGCAAACTTCAGGAGCTTCACAGAGGAGTCTTTTGATGTGCAGTCATTCGTGTACAGGGAGAAGAGCAGTGGGGAGAGGACACACCCCTGGGGGGCGCCAGTGCTGATTGTGCGGATTCTGTTCTGTTGTGTGAAAATGGCCTGCAGATGTGGGAGTATTGGGGAGACACACAGAGAGAGAGAGTAATAATGTTGTGAGCGGTGTGTTTGCACTGAGTGTGTCGCTGCACACGGCCTCATCTCTCAGTCTGCAGCCGCTGGTTTGTTTTGCTGGTCTACACTGCAGGAGTGTCTGCTGATCCTCCTCCTCCTGTCTCTGCATCGCCGCTGTGAGTCGGGTGTCGGTGAGTTTATTGTAGGTGTTGATCACCGGATGGTTCAGGTGTGTCTGAGGGCGCCTGTCTGTGGTTTGTGAGTAACTCTGATTAAACAGCGCTGACTGACGGAGAGATGTCCAGACTCCAGCCCTGCTCTGCTCCTCACTCCTCATCTCTGACAGAGCTAAAGCTGCAGGTCTGTGTCGCCCCCTGTTGGCGGAGCTGGTCAAACGCGCTTCAGTGTATGGATGAACGAAGTTCCCTACTGAGTGCACTTAGGGCCTACTCACACTATGCTATCCGAACCGTGCTCAGGCCTGTTTCCCGGATCCTTTGAGAAGTGTGAGTGCTCTGAATCGGGCTTAGGCACGGTTCAGTTGGCTGGTCCTGGCCGGTCGGAAGAGGTTCGCTTATAATGTGAGTGCAAAGCACACCTGAGCCCGAAACTGAAGACGAGACGAGACCTTTAAGGGACTGTTTGATATGGATTCAGTAATAATTCTTACTGTTCAAACTGTTGTAG
Source organism: Danio aesculapii (assembly GCF_903798145.1). Classification (NCBI taxonomy): domain Eukaryota; kingdom Metazoa; phylum Chordata; class Actinopteri; order Cypriniformes; family Danionidae; genus Danio; species Danio aesculapii. Next base: position 11,938 of record NC_079441.1, read on the forward strand.
CTTATTAGACACAAACCCCTCACTGCACCTGCAGCACCAGGACTTTATGGTTGTTTATGAGCGTCAGCAGTGGCGGATCTGTTCGGTAAAATATTTGACTGTGTACCTAACCGCATCTCAAACCACTAAACAGATAAACCAATATAAAGAGATGTCCACTGTGCTGAGCCAGAGCGCTTACAGAACAGCGCATCATGAGTGCGGGCCGTTCGGGGACAAGCGCGCTTCGGCCCGGTTCAAGACAACAGTACATAGAGCGAGTGCCCACTTAAACAGCTGCGGTGTTCCTGGTGTCTGTAATGTGGAGTTCTGCCTCTTTAATGACTGATTAACCCTCTCCTGCCATTCCAGCTCTCGTTTCTCTCTTTATATCAGAGTTTCTGTCTGCACTGCAGCTGCATCTGAGGACCGGCTTATATTTCTGCATCACCGCGGCTGAACATCACGGTAACGGTGGACCGTCACCTCCTGCAGAGGCTCTGGACCGGGTCTAACGCTTTATAATGCCCACCACTAACCCCGCCCCTCACAGTGACGTCACCCGCTCCATTGAGTGCAGTGTGTCTGACAGGGCATCGCTCATGCAGTCTCAGCCTGCGCCCAGATACTGTGGATCTCTGAGCTGGGGAAGATGATGATGATGATGATGATCCAGTGTTGACGCCAGCGTGAGTCTGAATAACAGGACAACCACAGACACTCTCACAGCAGATTACTGAATAACTACAGTTAGCAGAGGACCATAACAACTGACACACACACACACACACACACACACCGCACATCACCCTGCTGTAGATGAGAAATGAACACCAGCAGACTCTGAGCGGAGCGTTTATTCAGATGTTTGATTAAAAATGGAGGATATTTCAGGAATGAAGGAGCGGAGCATCGCACATACACAGACACACGCACGCACGCGCAGACACACACACACACACACACACACACACACACACACACACACACACAGCTCTGCTTTACACGGTCACTGGTGAAACATCATATTTACAGATCATGTCTAAAATATTGAGTGGCATGATGATCCAGAAACACACACTGATACAGACGAGCCTTCATCACTGATCTCTCACACACACACACACACACATGATCATATGTGGTGCTGAAACAGCGCCTGACTTGAGATCAGTCAGGAGACGCTTCTGCTGTTTAGTGAATCACAGCTCTACATGATCAACTGCTGCTGCTGGAGACACTGAGCAGAGAGTGTGTGTGTGTGTGTGTGTGTGTGATGAAGATGTGGATGATGGAGCCGGCGGCGCTGTGCAGCTTCAGGAGTCCAGCACAGACGCTCCACTGCTCTTCATGATGAAGAACACACAGACTGAGTAACAGCTCTGACACACACACACACACACACACTGAGCTCTGATTGACAGCCAGCCTCACGAATGGGCTTCCAGCTGCTGTAGCTCCGCCCTCAGGGCCTGGCTCCGCCCCAGTTTGTCCAGCTGCTCCTGGCTGGGCTTCAGCTCTCCGGACAGTACCCTCTGCTGGAGCTCCTCCACCTGCCGCAGCTTCTTACGCAGGTTCTTGAGTCTGCGGGTGCTGTCTGCGGCCCCGGGCCCCTGCTCGGCGCTCAGCTCCAGCTGCTGCATCTGCTGGCTCAGGCCCTGTGGCTCCGGCTCCGGCTCCAGCTGTGGCTCCGGCTTCAGTTCTGTCTGCGGCTCCGGCTTGGGCTCCTGCACCTGCTGCTTGCGCTTCTCCTTGCGCTTCATGTTGCGTTTGGCGGTTCTGGAGAGGCCTGCGGCGTCGCTCAGCTGCGTCTGCGGCTGCGGGGGGGTCTCCACACACACACCCGGCGGCAGCTCCGGCTTACTCTTGAAGAACTTCACGAACTTGTTCTCGTACCTGCAAACAGAGACAAACTCAGACTGAGGGTCCCCAGAGACCAGCTGATCTGAGGTCAGAGGTCAGAGCGAGCGCTTACACCGGCACCTCCTCCTGCGGCACGTATCCATTCCGGACCCGCCGTGGCTTCCTCCAGGAGCCGTCCGGACGCTGCGTGGCGGCGATGTACTTCCCTGCGTGCGTACACACACACACACACACACACACACACACACACACACACACCAATATTACACACTCTGTAGAAGCTCCTGGTTCTGATTGGCTGAAGAAGCACAGAGTTCAATACAGAAATAGTTCCAGTCAGTTTGACCACAGCTAGAAATAAACATGACCATAACAACACACACACACACACACACACACACACACACGCAGAGTTACAGCAGATATTGACTACAGCGACAGCACTGCAGCAGGGACACAGACAGCTGCTCGAGGGAACGCCTAACTTTACATCTGAATTCTGTAAATATAATATAATCAGTATTGTTTACCTGTTCTCCTGATAATATAATATAATCAGTATTGTTTACCTGTTCTCCTGATAATATAATATAATCAGTATTGTTTACCTGTTCTCCTGATAATATAATATAATCAGTATTGTTTACCTGTTCTCCTGATAATATAATCAGTATTGTTTACCTGTTCTCCTGATAATATAATCAGTATTGTTTACCTGTTCTCCTGATAATATAATATAATCAGTATTGTTTACCTGTTCTCCTGATAATATAATATAATCAGTATTGTTTACCTGTTCTCCTGATAATATAATATAATCAGTATTGTTTACCTGTTCTCCTGATAATATAATCAGTATTGTTTACCTGTTATCCTGATAATATAATCAGTATTGTTTACCTGTTCTCCTGATAATATAATCAGTATTGTTTACCTGTTCTCCTGATAATATAATCAGTATTGTTTACCTGTTCTCCTGATAATATAATCAGTATTGTTTACCTGTTCTCCTAATAATATAATCAGTATTGTTTACCTGTTCTCCTGATAATATAATCAGTATTGTTTACCTGTTCTCCTGATAATATAATCAGTATTGTTTACCTGTTCTCCTGATAATATAATCAGTATTGTTTACCTGTTCTCCTAATAATATAATCAGTATTGTTTACCTGTTCTCCTGATAATATAATCAGTATTGTTTACCTGTTCTCCTGATAATATAATCAGTATTGTTTACCTGTTCTCCTAATAATATAATCAGTATTGTTTACCTGTTCTCCTGATAATATAATCAGTATTGTTTACCTGTTCTCCTGATAATATAATCAGTATTGTTTACCTGTTCTCCTGATAATATAATCAGTATTGTTTACCTGTTCTCCTGATAATATAATCAGTATTGTTTACCTGTTCTCCTGATAATATAATATATGCAGTATTGTTTACCTGTTTTCCTGATAATATAATATAATCAGTAGTGTTTACCTGTTCTCCTGATAATATAATATAATCAGTAGTGTTTACCTGTTCTCCTGATAATATAATCAGTATTGTTTACCTGTTCTCCTGATAATATAATCAGTATTGTTTACCTGTTCTCCTGATAATATAATATAATCAGTATTGTTTACCTGTTCTCCTGATAATATAATATAATCAGTAGTGTTTACCTGTTCTCCTGATAATATAATCAGTATTGTTTACCTGTTCTCCTGATAATATAATATAATCAGTATTGTTTACCTGTTCTCCTGATAATATAATATAATCAGTATTGTTTACCTGTTCTCCTGATAATATAATATAATCAGTAGTGTTTACCTGTTCTCCTGATATTATAATATAATCAGTATTGTTTACCTGTTCTCATGATAATATAATCAGTATTGTTTACCTGTTCTCCTGATATTATAATATAATCAGTATTGTTTACCTGTTCTCATGATAATATAATCAGTATTGTTTACCTGTTCTCCTGATAATATAATATAATCAGTATTGTTTACCTGTTCTCCTAATAATATAATCAGTATTGTTTACCTGTTCTCCTAATAATATAATCAGTATTGTTTACCTGTTCTCCTGATAATATAATCAGTATTGTTTACCTGTTCTCCTGATAATATAATCAGTATTGTTTACCTGTTCTCCTGATAATATAATCAGTATTGTTTACCTGTTCTCCTGATAATATAATCAGTATTGTTTACCTGTTCTCCTGATAATATAATCAGTATTGTTTACCTGTTCTCCTGATAATATAATCAGTTTTGTTTACTTTTCTCCTGATAATATAATCAGTATTGTTTACCTGTTCTCCTGATAATATAATCAGTATTGTTTACCTGTTCTCCTAATAATATAATCAGTATTGTTTACCTGTTCTCCTGATAATATAATCAGTATTGTTTACCTGTTCTCCTGATAATATAATCAGTATTGTTTACCTGTTCTCCTGATAATATAATCAGTATTGTTTACCTGTTCTCCTGATAATATAATCAGTATTGTTTACCTGTTCTCCTAATAATATAATCAGTATTGTTTACCTGTTCTCCTGATAATATAATCAGTATTGTTTACCTGTTCTCCTGATAATATAATCAGTATTGTTTACCTGTTCTCCTGATAATATAATCAGTATTGTTTACCTGTTCTCCTAATAATATAATCAGTATTGTTTACCTGTTCTCCTGATAATATAATCAGTATTGTTTACCTGTTCTCCTGATAATATAATCAGTATTGTTTACCTGTTCTCCTGATAATATAATCAGTATTGTTTACCTGTTCTCCTGATAATATAATCAGTATTGTTTACCTGTTCTCCTGATAATATAATCAGTATTGTTTACCTGTTCTCCTGATAATATAATCAGTATTGTTTACCTGTTCTCCTGATAATATAATCAGTATTGTTTACCTGTTCTCCTGATAATATAATCAGTATTGTTTACCTGTTCTCCTGATAATATAATCAGTATTGTTTACCTGTTCTCCTGATAATATAATCAGTATTGTTTACCTGTTCTCCTGATAATATAATCAGTATTGTTTACCTGTTCTCCTGATAATATAATCAGTATTGTTTACCTGTTCTCCTGATAATATAATCAGTATTGTTTACCTGTTCTCCTGATAATATAATATAATCAGTATTGTTTACCTGTTCTCCTGATAATATAATCAGTATTGTTTACCTGTTCTCCTGATAATATAATATAATCAGTATTGTTTACCTGTTCTCCTGATAATATAATATAATCAGTATGTTTACCTGTTCTCCTGATAATATAATCAGTATTGTTTACCTGTTCTCCTGATAATATAATCAGTATTGTTTACCTGTTCTCCTGATAATATAATATAATCAGTATTGTTTACCTGTTCTCCTAATAATATAATCAGTATTGTTTACCTGTTCTCCTGATAATATAATCAGTATTGTTTACCTGTTCTCCTGATAATATAATATAATCAGTATTGTTTACCTGTTCTCCTAATAATATAATCAGTATTGTTTACCTGTTCTCCTGATAATATAATCAGTATTGTTTACCTGTTCTCCTGATAATATAATCAGTATTGTTTACCTGTTCTCCTGATAATATAATCAGTATTGTTTACCTGTTCTCCTGATAATATAATCAGTATTGTTTACCTGTTCTCCTGATAATATAATCAGTATTGTTTACCTGTTCTCCTGATAATATAATCAGTATTGTTTACCTGTTCTCCTGATAATATAATCAGTATTGTTACCTGTTCTCCTGATAATATAATCAGTATTGTTTACCTGTTCTCCTGATAATATAATCAGTATTGTTTACCTGTTCTCCTGATAATATAATCAGTATTGTTTACCTGTTCTCCTGATAATATAATCAGTATTGTTTACCTGTTCTCCTGATAATATAATCAGTATTGTTTACCTGTTCTCCTGATAATATAATCAGTATTGTTTACCTGTTCTCCTAATAATATAATCAGTATTGTTTACCTGTTCTCCTGATAATATAATCAGTATTGTTTACCTGTTCTCCTGATAATATAATCAGTATTGTTTACCTGTTCTCCTGATAATATAATCAGTATTGTTTACCTGTTCTCCTAATAATATAATCAGTATTGTTTACCTGTTCTCCTGATAATATAATCAGTATTGTTTACCTGTTCTCCTGATAATATAATCAGTATTGTTTACCTGTTCTCCTGATAATATAATCAGTATTGTTTACCTGTTCTCCTGATAATATAATCAGTATTGTTTACCTGTTCTCCTGATAATATAATCAGTATTGTTTACCTGTTCTCCTGATAATATAATCAGTATTGTTTACCTGTTCTCCTGATAATATAATCAGTATTGTTTACCTGTTCTCCTGATAATATAATCAGTATTGTTTACCTGTTCTCCTGATAATATAATCAGTATTGTTTACCTGTTCTCCTGATAATATAATATATGCAGTATTGTTTACCTGTTTTCCTGATAATATAATATAATCAGTAGTGTTTACCTGTTCTCCTGATAATATAATATAATCAGTAGTGTTTACCTGTTCTCCTGATAATATAATCAGTATTGTTTACCTGTTCTCCTGATAATATAATCAGTATTGTTTACCTGTTCTCCTGATAATATAATATAATCAGTATTGTTTACCTGTTCTCCTGATAATATAATATAATCAGTAGTGTTTACCTGTTCTCCTGATAATATAATCAGTATTGTTTACCTGTTCTCCTGATAATATAATATAATCAGTATTGTTTACCTGTTCTCCTGATAATATAATATAATCAGTAGTGTTTACCTGTTCTCCTGATATTATAATATAATCAGTATTGTTTACCTGTTCTCCTGATAATATAATCAGTATTGTTTACCTGTTCTCCTGATAATATAATATAATCAGTATTGTTTACCTGTTCTCCTGATAATATAATATAATCAGTATTGTTTACCTGTTCTCCTGATAATATAATATAATCAGTATTGTTTACCTGTTCTCCTGATAATATAATCAGTATTGTTTACCTGTTCTCCTGATAATATAATATAATCAGTATTGTTTACCTGTTCTCCTGATAATATAATATAATCAGTATTGTTTACCTGTTCTCCTGATAATATAATATAATCAGTATTGTTTACCTGTTCTCCTGATAATATAATCAGTATTGTTACCTGTTCTCCTGATAATATAATATAATCAGTATTGTTTACCTGTTCTCCTGATAATATAATCAGTATTGTTTACCTGTTCTCCTGATAATATAATATAATCAGTATTGTTTACCTGTTCTCCTGATAATATAATCAGTATTGTTTACCTGTTCTCCTGATAATATAATATAATCAGTATTGTTTACCTGTTCTCCTGATAATATAATATAATCAGTATTGTTTACCTGTTCTCCTGATAATATAATATAATCAGTAGTGTTTACCTGTTCTCCTGATAATATAATCAGTATTGTTTACCTGTTCTCCTGATAATATAATATAATCAGTATTGTTTACCTGTTCTCCTGATAATATAATCAGTATTGTTTACCTGTTCTCCTGATAATATAATCAGTATTGTTTACCTGTTCTCCTGATAATATAATCAGTATTGTTTACCTGTTCTCCTGATAATATAATCAGTATTGTTTACCTGTTCTCCTGATAATATAATCAGTATTGTTTACCTGTTCTCCTGATAATATAATCAGTATTGTTTACCTGTTCTCCTGATATTATAATATAATCAGTATTGTTTACCTGTTCTCCTGATAATATAATCAGTATTGTTTACCTGTTCTCCTGATAATATAATATAATCAGTATTGTTTACCTGTTCTCCTGATAATATAATATAATCAGTATTGTTTACCTGTTCTCCTGATAATATAATATAATCAGTATTGTTTACCTGTTCTCCTGATAATATAATATAATCAGTATTGTTTACCTGTTCTCCTGATAATATAATCAGTATTGTTTACCTGTTCTCCTGATAATATAATCAGTATTGTTTACCTGTTCTCCTGATAATATAATCAGTATTGTTTACCTGTTCTCCTGATAATATAATCAGTATTGTTTACCTGTTCTCCTGATAATATAATCAGTATTGTTTACCTGTTCTCCTGATAATATAATATAATCAGTATTGTTTACCTGTTCTCCTGATAATATAATATAATCAGTATTGTTTACCTGTTCTCCTGATAATATAATCAGTATTGTTTACCTGTTCTCCTGATAATATAATCAGTATTGTTTACCTGTTCTCCTGATAATATAATATAATCAGTATTGTTTACCTGTTCTCCTGATAATATAATATAATCAGTATTGTTTACCTGTTCTCCTGATAATATAATATAATCAGTATTGTTTACCTGTTCTCCTGATAATATAATCAGTAGTGTTTACCTGTTCTCCTGATAATATAATATAATCAGTATTGTTTACCTGTTCTCCTGATAATATAATCAGTATTGTTTACCTGTTCTCCTGATAATATAATCAGTATTGTTTACCTGTTCTCCTGATAATATAATCAGTATTGTTTACCTGTTCTCCTGATAATATAATCAGTATTGTTTACCTGTTCTCCTGATAATATAATATAATCAGTATTGTTTACCTGTTCTCCTGATAATATAATATAATCAGTATTGTTTACCTGTTCTCCTGATATTATAATATAATCAGTATTGTTTACCTGTTCTCCTGATAATATAATATAATCAGTATTGTTTACCTGTTCTCCTGATAATATAATATAATCAGTATTGTTTACCTGTTCTCCTGATAATATGATCACGCGGTGGAGTTAGGAGCTGTGAGACGCGGAGCAGACGCTCTGGACCGCTCTGGAGGTCTTTAATAATAATATAACACTGAAACGGGTCGGGTCTTTCAGAATGACCAAATCAACAGTTCAGATGTTCTGCAGTGTGCTCAGCCGGCTGGATGATCCATACACACACACACACACACACACACACACACACACACACACTTCATCATCACATGATCTCAACATCACATCTCCTTGTGTAACACACACTCTGAATGTGTCCAGCGCAGTGTAAGATCATCTCTTCTTACTGAATAAAGGTTCTGCTCAGTTGAGCTCAGATGTTTTCAGCAGTTCTGTGCATGATGGCAGGTGGAAACGTCAGACTAGGAGAAACACGGCTTCAGCTTTAATAGAGGAGAAACTCTTGAGTTTAGAGAATAACCCAGCTCCTGAACAGGTGAGCTTCACCAGTGACTGAGTCTGAGGTAAAGGGACCCCTCATCCAGACACAGGCTGGACTAACCCTGCTCTGACTACCCTGACACTCTGACACAGAAGACCCAGAGTTCCTTAACCTCCTTTCTGAAACGGGGACCAGGAGACTTCATCTGCCAGACCCTGACTGACCACACACACACACACACACACACACACGCACACACACGCACGCTCCTGCAGTCATGGACACACCGAGAGGCTCTCCGTGTTTATCTGTTCCTCTCACTCATCATCATCATCATCACACGCAGTCTTCTACCGCTCAGCCGATCTCTTCCTCATGATCATTCTGCGCATTATCCTCCTCCAGCTGAGGTGATGAAGCGCGTGTTTGGAAACAAAAAGAGATCGGGAGCGCGCGGCCAGCGGAGCGTGTGTTCACTCTCTCTCCCTCTCTCACACACACACACACACACACACACATTAATGTCGTCGTCATCATCATCACACACACACACACACACTCGCGGCGGCGGGAACTCTTCATCACTGCGCTGAAATACACATTTGTATGAGAAAAGCTTACC
>NC_079441.1:21707-51707 GCF_903798145.1 Danio aesculapii
TGCTGTAGAGTGCAAAACAGTAATAAGAATAAAATCTTGATAACTTTAGCTGGCTAGTGATGCTAGAAGCTAAGGCTAAAAGCAGATACTCTAGACCAAGATGACTTTGAATGAACCAAGGCTTTAAATAACAAATACAAGCAATAATTGAGATTAACCATCTTTTAAAACTAAACCAAAAATGTTACATTTACTCAAACATAATCAGAGTTAATTAATGCAACCCAACTCAGTTATGTCGAAACTGCTGACCAAGTTAGCACAACTCTATTAATTTTAATATACAAATGTAACTGGATTATTGATTTATTATTTAATGAGACTGCATTAAGATGGACAAATATAGAAAATAAATGATTTTAGGTGTTTTGAAAAAAAGGTTTGTTAGAATGGTCACTTAGTCAGAATTTAAATGAAATAATGATGTTAAATTATGATCCATTGCTGACAAAGATAAAAGATAATATTGACAAATGGAAACAGCTGAAGCTTTTATTATGGGGGAAAATTAATACTGTTAAAATGGTAATTGCAACACAATTACATATCAATGATGATACCTATGAATATCCCAGATTCTATTTTCAAAAGATATGATGATAAAGGACTTTCTCTGGGAAGGTAAAAAACCCAGGATCAAAATGAGTAAACTTTGCTCCCCAAGAGATAGGGGAGGTCTTGGATTGCCTGATGTGAGGATGTACAACCTTTCTTTTGAAATGACCAAGTTGGCCAAGCACTGGGGAAAGACAGATTCAGAGCTGGATTGGATAGAAATGGAGGAAAAGTTAGCATCACCATTCCACGCGATTGACATTCTCTCACAATGTTCTGGAACTAAATGGGAATCAAACCCAGTGACGATACACTCAAGATTTGTATGGAGTAGAATCCATAAACTGTGTAGGACATCACATTATAAAGTGTCATATGCATCATTGTGGAATAACCCAGTAGTTTGTATAGGCAAAAAAATGTGTTTTGGAAACAATGGCAACTAAAAGGAATTGCTAAACTAAAGTATTTGCATGAGGAGGGTATATATTCATGTCATACTCTGATTTAGTGGACAAATAATATTGGAGCCCAAGAGGACTTCTGGAAATACCTGCAAATTAGACACTGTATCAAGGACAAATTTAATGTGAAGGACAACCCTGTATATGCTTATTTACAGTCACCACAGGATGCTAGGACTGCTTCTATGTGTTACAAAATGATGCTCAATGTAAACTCGGATGTAATAATTTGAGAATATTCTGGCAGAAAGATCTAGGGATTGAAATTGAGGAGAATGAGTGGCTGGACATCCTTTCCAATGTAGGTAAAAATGTAAGAGAATTTAGAGGAAAGTTCATTCAGTACAAAATAATACATAGATACTACTACACACCATCCAGACTCTATAGGATGGGACTAGCTGAAAATAATCAGTGTTGGAAATGCAATAAAGAAGAAGAGACGTATTTACACATGATCTGGGAATGTGGTCTAGTTTACCCATTCTGGTGTAAAATTTTAAGAATAATGGAGGAGTGGCTAGGCTGTGAGTTACCTGTAGAGCCTCGGCTATGCCTTCTGGGTGACAAATTAGTGATACCTAATATAGGTAAAAATTCCTTTATTCTTCTCAAGATTGGATGCATTACAGCTGCTAGGATGATACTATGTAATTGGAAGTGTCCCAGAACGCCAGAAATAAAGGAGTGGATTAATGGAATGATTGAATTTGCATCATATGAGTGTATGCTGGGGAGATTGAACAATGAGGGAGAAGTACATAAAAAATGGGCTATTCTCTGGCAACATCTAAAATTAGGATAAACGAGTATGTATATTCAAAGGTACCACAACCTTAATTTCCATACACATTTCCATATATATTTGCTATACGTTGAATTTTCTTGGTGTGACAGCTGGCTGAATATGTAACATGTATCACATGTATGTGTAGTGTGAAGTGTGTTCTTTGTTCTTGGCTGTTGGTCACTTAGTTTGGAGATCTAGAAGAGTTTATTACTTTAGGTGTTCATTTCTGAGTTCAGACATTTTACTTGGCCTGTCCACAAGTTACTGGCAGAAAACATTAGAATCATTCAACATTACCACAGTACACTCAACTTAATCAACATAATGTTCTCTTTGTTCAAGTGAACAGATTTAGGTTAATTGACCTAAAAATAGTAAACATTCATTTATTTTCCTTCAGCTTAGTCTCTTATTCATCAGGGGTCGCCACAGCGGAATGAACTGCCAACTATTCTAGCATATGTTTTACTCTGTGGATGCCCTTCTAGCCACAACCCATTACTGAAAAACATCCATATACACACTCATTCGCGCACATACATACACGCGCACAAAGGCCAAATAAGTTAATTCAATTCCCCTATAGCCCACGTGTTTAGACTGTGGGGGAAACCGGAGCACCCAGTGGAAACCCACGCCAACACGGGGAGAACATGCAAACTCCACACAGAAACCGTCCCAGCCAGGACTCGAACCAGCAACCTGTGCTAACCACTGAGCCACCCCTGTTCAAGTAATATTTAGTTTAATGTTGTTGGTTTAAAAGAAAAGTTTAAATGAAAATATTAGGGATGCACAGATACCATTTTTTCAGAACCGATGTGATTCCAAAATTGAGTATCGACTGATACAGATTTGATCCTGATACTGTGCCTTTTTTTCTATTTTTTTTTTGTTTTAAACCTAATACAGCTCAAATAATATATCTTCTTTAGTAAAAATAGTAAAAACAACAGACCTGTAGGCCTAGATTATATGACAGACGACACAATCTAACTAAAAAAAAAACATGACGCTTGCTATAAACTATAGGCTACATTATTTGAGCATTTATTATGACATTGATCTGATCTGTTGTGGTCCAGCTTATGTTTCCTTTTTTAATATTAGGATTTGTGTTTGAAATCTGTACTAGGCTCCCTAAAAACAAGGTCCGCTTGTATGCTTCAGCTCACAATCTGACAAAAAGGTCTGTTAAATAAAATATCAATGTAAATAAAATGACAGTGAAATATTCAGAGTAGCCTATATTAGGCCAAATAATTTTCTGTTAATGATAATCCATATTGCTGCTGTCAGTATTACTTGTATTAATTTAATCAACTACTTTGACCAGAATGAGCCAGACTTTACAAACTATTAGCAGCACTTAACGTATTCACCTCGAAAGAATAAACTCAGTCAGAAGGATGAGACTCCTGAAACTCTTTATGAGAATAAATGAGAACGGTGCACATCGCTTCTGCACAGCTACTGTGCTTGAAGCATCACCGAGACACAGTGCGCAGTCCTCCGGTATACGGACACTTTTAAAACAGCAACACAAAGGGAAGAAATCAGTGCGCTGAGGATCTATCCAATGTATTATTGAGCCTTATCTAATTTTAGGTTTCAGGTAGGTCTACTTTGTGTGTGAAGAGCAGGTTGCTCCTCTACTCCAGTGTTGTGAATGTGATCTGCTGATCTAACAGACACAGCGAAACATGTAGAAACAGCAATAAACTCCATGTTGCGGGTCAAAATGAACCCATTTAATGCATTTCTCCACTGATTATTAAAATTAACAGGAACAAATAGTCTTGGAGAGTTTGTGTTGTCGTGAACGCGACACGCAGTTTGAATTGTGAATGAATGTAGAATGATTGACAGGCGAGGCAGGGGGAAGTGCTGAACTGAACATGAATTTAAGCACTTGAATATTCATGTGTACTTCACACTAAACTGTAGAATGGCTTCAGAACCTGTGGGATACAGTAGCCTACATGACAACTTTCTAGTGCCTTTTAATAGCCTACCTTCATGGCTTTTGTTGGCTTATAAATGACACAGAATAAAGCACACGCGCAAGATCGGATTTGGGTCGGCACCAGCTGGCCGATACCTGATCCAGCAAAAATATACAGTATCGAACCGATATCTGATCCAAGCATCAGGATCGGTGCATCCCTAGAAAATATCACATTTAAACCAATGATTTTTTTTAAATGTATGAAGCTTAGAATAAGAGTAGTTAACTACTATGCGCAGTACATCAAACAAAATTAAGAATTTTAAACTGAATAATAACTGTATTTACTTTATTTAATAAAGGTTACTGAAATACACATGGTTAATGAAATGAAACCTAGTTATGACAAAATGAATGAAAGCCAGCACATGTTTTAAGGGAGTAGAGTTTGCAACACACCCCATATACGAAAGGGACAATGGGTAGTCTTAACTGCTAGTGGCCTCACATAAGTCATTGTTAACCTAAAAAAGGAACGCCTTGGGTACAATATTAAATGTAGACATTTTCTTGAATACCAAAGAATAAAATAAAAAGCATCTTAAGCATACCTCCAATACCAGATCCAAAGCCAGACATGCTGTAAGATGCGGCCATGGTCGCAAGGCCACTGCACCGTTAGATCACAGCACAATGCTTTCCTGTCTTAGATTGTCTTGTTTCTAGCCCAAATATCTAAAACATCTTAAATCAGGAAACATTTTCTAAAGAGTTTGTCCTTAAAACAAGCAAAATAATGTGCCAATGAATGGGCTAAGCAAAATAATTGTATTTGAAAACTAAAACTAGATTATTTTGCGCAGGCAATTGGCAGACAAAAACTAAGTAAGAACAGGAGTGAAACGATCGCTCTGTGTAACAAACTGAACATTATTTACAGCTCATTACATTAAGACAGAAATATTTGGTGAACTATACAGCATGCAGACTCTTTCAACACCACTTGGGAGTCTGACCGTGCCCTCGTTGCTGAGCAGTGTATATAAAACGATGTAGACCGCCTTTATGCTTCTCTCCTGACCTTGAAAATATTATTAAATGAATAGTACGGATTAGGATTGTGTGGGGGAGGCCGAATCGAGATCTCAGTCTTTCAATGACTAATGGTGCAGCCCTACCTGAGCAAAAAGGCTTATGACCTAACCCAAGCATTAATTGCATGTAATATGTACTTAGCACTGGGCCCAGCATGGTTGTCTTTAACACCAGAATGTGTTTTAGAACTACCTGGAGGAAAAACATTTGTACATAAAATTACCTTGACCCTCAGGAGCTATTCACACCTGATCACTTCATGTGTTTTTCTGATTGGACAGCTATCAGACTGTGAAAAGCACAGGCGTACATGCCCTCCAAACAGATATAGGCCGATCGCTCAGACCCTTCAGGAGGGGTTCTGGAACACATCATGGATGAAACTGGACAGCTCTAAATGCATCTGGATGTCCAAACCACAGATGTACATGTTACTGCTCCCAAAATAGTAATAAAAAAATATTTAAAAAGTCAAAGTGCATACGTTGTGGGCTATATGACCGCCAAATACGGATGGGGAGCATGTTCTTCACAATAATTATAGTGTATTACACTGGAAGTCTATTGTGACTGTAGCACACAACAGCACATCTCTACTTGTTTATTTACTTCCCGTCAGACGTCTTTACGTTGTTTATTATATGTTAAGCAATGCAAGACACTAAATGGAAGCGGAGCCGCAGTGTGCGAGGCCTATAGAAAACGTTTACAATTCCTGTCTGGCATATCGTGGCGTATCAAATGGGAGACAATTCAACACCAGCGCATTCCACACATAGACTTTACCTGGGCGGCCCAGTTCTGTGTTGGCGAGAAACCGAGAACACTTCCCCAACAGACTCACGTTTTTACACAGACCCACAGAGACACGCTGGACAAAACTGTAACTGTTCTGACTTTGGTAGTAGCTTGAGAAGAGCGCAAAAGAAACGCGAAAAAGAAAAGCCTTTTACTAAATAGACTGATCCAGCTCATTATTTAGGGTGACAATACATCCTCTTTTTCTCAGACATGTCCTCTATTTGGGATTTAAAAATGCATTCGGCCGGGATTTCTAAATCTAATAAAATATCCAGAATTCTGCTTTCGATATCTGCCGTTAACTATGCGTTTTTGCATTACTTAATGCCAAACTTTGGCAGGTGCGTCTCAATCTCTCAGCAGCACCAACACTACAGCAGGGAGAGAGAGAGAGAGAGAGAGAGCAGATTTTACCTGTCAGTGAAGCACATAACGAAGTGAAATAGTGGATTTCTATTTCACACTGAAAAGAAACAGTGTCATGTAAAGGGTGTTAAATACTAAACTTTCACTTTTAAATTTGCCAGTTAAATAAGAAAAATAAACAATTATAACAGAATGAGAAATTATTCTGTTGCTGAGGATTATTAAAGTTTAATAGAAAGGATGGTATTAGGGTTTGATCTGTGGAATATATGCAAATAAAATAAATTCTGCTAAATAGAAATATTCTTAAGCCATATTATTTTAAATGCCATATTTGAGTAATCATTACAATCAGAACTTTCATGTAAGCAGTATTAAAACAAATATTGTAAATTATTATAATATATTCATATATTAAATTGCTCAGATCATTTAAATGTTTGCACTAACCATGTAATACTGCACATTTTTATTAACTAACAATAACTTATTAACTCCCTATTTCTGCTGCCCAGTGTGAAAGATTTTTTCAGCCGAAACTGGATCAAAAATTCAACAAGAAGCTGTGTAGGCATGTCCAAAACTGAAGACTTGATTCAGATCAGTTTAGAGTCCTTCATTAGAGCAATTTGATTCCAGTCCTGCTGTGGACCGCTAGCGAAACTTCATACAGCTTTAATTAGAGCTGGGTATCGCGTTCGATACTTTAAGCACCAACAGAACCGTCTCGATACTACAGAGTATCGAAAAAATCCTTTTCGTTCGGTACCAAATTTCGATACCCACGGGCATAATCTTGTCAACGTCAGTGAGCTAGAAAGCCTGCATCCTTAACGTGCCCTGATCAAATGCTGGTGATTGGCTGCGCTGCGGCTGTCTTGAAACTCAAGTTTACGGCGGTTACGCCCACTCGCCCAGAGCTGGTCAAACAGACATACAAAATCAGTTAACTTTTAGCACTTCTTGCTTGTGTACCGTTAAAGTTAAGTTTAAGGCCCCGTTTACAGTGCCAGATAAATGTGACCCAATTCCTATTAAAGCACTTACAGTTTTGCCATTTTGGTTTTAAAGCATTTAGGTGTGAATCTGCCTGCAATGTCAAGCTTACTGTGTTATAAATTTAAAAAAAGCATATGCAGTGTTTTTCCAGCAGTGGCGGCAGGCCTTTTTTTTTTTTCACCGATCTTCCAACTACCTATGGCATTATTTTGATGACAAACGTCGTGGGCACAGTATTACAAGTCGAGATCGCATTCACGTAATACGAGCATTCGAATCTCTTTGATTGCGTGCCAATTTCCTCGGTTCGTGCACAAAACTTCTTGCACTCCCTCAAACATACACTGCTCGAGAGCATTTTCTTGTGCGCTCTCAAATAAACGTTGCCGAAGTGTTGTTTAGTGCGTTTATGTAGGGAGTATGTCTCCAACATTTATTAGGATTTATTTAGGGTTCTTACACCTTTTTCAACTTCAAAATCCAGCACTTTAAGCACTTTCAAGATGCATTTTAATGTTTTTTTCCAGCACCAAACAACCATGGTAAATTACGCTTATATATGCTGTATGTACTTTTTTACAATTAAATCCATTGTGCCATTTTAAAAAACACAATACGACATTTCAACTTTAATTGTTCAATACTTTGGAGTATAGATTTATTGGGATTGTTCATCCAAAAATGCAAAGAAATTATTAAAATAAAAAAAGTTCAGTTATTGGATGAAGCATCTTTTAAGTTTGGTCTCTTTCTACCTGAAGTTGATGTCTCAAAAAATTAGCTTAGTCAGATTTTGTTTGGGTGTAGTAGCAAACTTTCATGACCAGTCAGTCGTTCATGATATTTCATGTGCATTGCTATTCAAAATTCATGAGAGAAATTAGACCCTTGACACACAGCCTGAAAATATTCTTGCTGCAAATTAATGAACTGTTCCTGTGTCAACTGTTTGGAAAATCAGTCACCAAATATGGGAACCACAGTTTGCAAGCTTTCATTAATATTACTTTAATATTTCCTATCATTTTCTTTATATTACTTTAGGTTAGGACTAATTAAGCTACTGTTGTAACTGTATGCAAATGTCCCACCTGTCAAAGGGTGACAGTTAAGGGGTTAAAGGGAAAACATGTTTAATGGTTGAAGATGCATCACCTCTCTGTAAGTACACTTGACATTCTATATATCCTAAATATAAATGACAAATAATCACCAGACAGATAAATACAATTTCAATAAACACTTTAATTGTATAAAACAGGGGGAAAAAATCTGCCTTCTGCTCATCATGAGCAGCCCTCACATGGCATGGTGTGCAGTACACAATCAATAACTTAAATTGGCAAGGAAGTGCCCTTTAGACTGTCGAGTTTAGGAAAAAATGAATGAAAATAAAAATTGTGCAAAAATGAAACTGTACTGAACAAAATATAGTGCAAAAATAATAACTAGCTTATTCAGGATTAACGTAATATTTGCAAACGTCATCTTAATAACAGTAACTGTCTTTTCATGAGCTGCAATATTACTTTAATCTCAGTGAATGCAGGCTCAACTCACGATGGTGAACACACTGCAGTTGACAACATCATGACGATTAAATGTAGGATTAAATAGAACATCTCGTGCTTAAAATGTGTGGCAAACACTGTTACCTGCAAAGCAAACTCCCTCAGGCTTTACAGTGAATGGCTTTAGTCTTTTTCATAGCGGACTTTAACCCACTGGAAGTCTTTATCCACTCTTTGAAAAGTGTAAATGATGGATTAACATTCACCACATGATCACGGATCAGATGTGCAGTTACTTCAGGTGGTTTGTAAAACTAACATCTGTCAGTGTCGTTTCATTCTGTCGTACGCAGACCTTTACATTTTCGTGCCTGTAGCTTCCTGTCATTTGAAGGAAAGCGTTGACTGAGTGATTGACAGCTGATATTTACCAAACCATTCACGTTCAGTTCAAGGGCAGTGGGCCAATCAGAAGAGCTTTAAGGCGGGGCAGGCATTCCGGGCTTGACATGACAACTGTTTTAAACCATCCCTGAGAGCTGTGTTTGGCGCTTTAGGTGCAAATATGCATTAAGACTTTAAGACCATTAAGTATTAAATTTAAGACCTACATCACAATATCAAAAACACCATACACAGAGAAAATGCAAATATATATATACATATATATATATATATATATATATATATATATATATATATATATATATATATATATATATATACATATATATATATACATATATATATATATATATATATATATATATATATATATACATATATATATATATATATATATATACATATATATATATATATATATATATATATATATATATATATATATATATATATATATATATATATATATATATATATATATATATATATATATATATATATATATATATATATTTAATTCACAAAATTAGTGGTAAAATAAATGTATTCAAATTGAACAGTACTAAAGACAGGTTAAATGCACCATTGAACTACAGAAAAAACAAACATCTTAAGGCTAATTTATACTTTCGCCTGGCGCCGCATCACACACTTCACAAAACAGACAAGGCTTTTATACTTGACGTGTTCGCCATTGAGATATTCTTTTAAAATGACAGGGGACGGTCAAAAGAAACACAGTAAAATCAGACAAGGAGAAAGTTTCCGGAACTACGACATATCATTACTATCATTCTAGATAATTGTATTTTATTATTTTTATAATTTATTATTAAGATTTTTACAACCATTCAACATTTAATCAAAATTTTTAAAATCTAAATGATGAATCGCTTGCTTTTCTTCATATCTCGGACAGTTCTACCTATTTATGGCAACAAAACTTGGGTTGCTCTACAATTCTATTTTTTATTATGGTAAGAAGAAAAAACAATTACACTTACTAAAAATACTGACTTTTTTTGCCCACTCAACAGTTCACACATTACTGTCTGGCTAGTTTCTGTCCTCTACTTATTAGCTAAAAAGGCAATAATGGTCCAACATTTGTAAACATCACCAATAAAGCCTAGAAATTGAGCATCAATATATTGTAAACTGATAGGTTCATATATTTCTTTCCAGTTACAGTTGAAGACAGAATTATTATCCCCCTTCATTTTCCCCCCAATTTCTGTTTAACCGACAGAAGATTGTCAACACATTTCTAATCATAGTAGTTTTATTAACTCTGATAACTGATTTATTTTATCTTTGCCATGAAGACAGTAAATAGTAGTAGACTAGATATTCTTCAAGACACTTCTATACAGCTTAAAGTGACATTTAAAGGCTTAACTAGGTTAATTAGGTTAACTAGGCAGGTTAGGGTAATTAGGCAAGTTATTGTATAACTATAGTTTCTTCTGTAGACTACTGGAAAATATATGGGTGATTCTCACGAAAACTTAGTTTAAAAATTTTCAAACATGAATTTAAAAATGTTTAAATTAACTTTTTGTTTTTGCAGATAATTGAAAAAGTCTGGAGCATTTGTCTACATTAATTAAAACTCATATACATATCATTTAGTACCTTTTTAGCATAATTTCCAAAGTAATAAAAAATCTCATTACCGCAACAGTCTGCAAAATCGACTCTGTTAAAAAAAATGAATTCATTTTGATATTTTTTTAAAAAGGGATTACTAACAGTCATGTGGAGTTACTTGAGATTCTGAAATAACACTTCTTTTTAAATTAACAGGGTTTTTATTTTGATTGCTTTTTCTCATTACCGAAACACCTTACACAACTGACAACAGTTTTTTAAATATATTTTGATGAAACCTGATGTATTTTCAAAATAATGTAGCTAACCTGAAAGGACATCATTTGTAGATTATGCACATACATTGCAAAGCACACAATTAAAAAAATACAAATAACACAACACTTAATAAACATTGGTTGCAGTCATGATAAATAGGTTCTGGAAATTAGGTTAATTTTTTCAACATTGATTTCAAGTATACTACGTATGAGACTGTTTAAAACATTTAATGTACAAAAAAACAACACTGAATTTCAAGTGTTTTATTTTTAGGGCTTTAGAAACAAAACTTTAATTTCAAAGAAAAATTTCCATTTGCTTCGATAAACTGAAATGAATCATCATCCTCGCTATATGGTGTGGTCTCTAGTACAGCTTGAACCCTCTTGTGTCCCTTATTTGGGAATCAAACTTGTGGTCTTAGCCAGTCAAAAAAAGACGAACACCTGTAAAGTACCAATTTTTTTTTTTTTTTTTTTTTTTTTTAGCTAATTCAATCAAATTTATATTTGTATTTCTATTATTTTGAATTTTGAGGGGGAGTTGTGGTAAAATTTATATTTATGCAGTAATTAAATAGTTTCCACATTGAAAACAAGGGCATTTTTTGCCATTTTGATTTAATTATGTTTAATTCAGTGCAGTATTTCAAAATATTGTCTGTCTGCGGACTGCAAGACAGAGGCCTAACATGAAGGGGGTGTAACGTAGTAGCGGCATAACTTGATGTTATGGAGACCTACATGTGAAAACTATGTTGTTGGCAAGATGTCGAAGTACATCAGTTTTTAACGTCTACACCTACTCCACACCTAAACCCAAATATCACAGATATTAATATACAACCACGATTTGTGGAGGCTTTCATACTTTATGCACTCAAAGAAGTCAGCGAGTTGCTAAATGAATATAATTTCAAATGAATAGGTTGTGGATAAATTGAGAAAACATTTGCTGAAAATGTTGCCTTGTAAGTATTTCCACCATCTTGTCAAAAACATCTCGCTGTGACATCTCGCATGGATCAATAGGATCTCGATAACTGCAAGTTACACCTCTCTAACTTACTACAAAGTACGCCCCCTTTTTAGTTACGCCTCTTTCTTGCAGTCCACAGATACTGCTTGGTATTCCCAGGTAAAATAGAAACTGCCATTTAAAAACAAAAACAATACACCATCTGGTCTTAAAAACAAAGAATACATGCAATAACATGGTGTAACCACTAGGTTCTAGCATCACCAGATCTACAATGCTGCTTGTCAATTCCTTACTTGTTCAGGAATTACTAAGGAATTGTGGATTTGAATATATATCTAGACAAGCTAAAACACTTCTTTCTGACAAGGTTTCGATATGCATTGATTTGATAAGGTGATTTGAAGTGTTAATTTTTGTATTTTGATTACAGTACAAACTACATATAGCTATAAAGACTACACAAAAGGCTTAACTTTGTATGATGCAGTGTGTTTGTTTTTCACAGTTAGTGTCACCCCTTGTGGACTTTTTTTAGCATCATGGTAAATTAGCATTTTAGCAAAAAATATTTTCAGAACATTCGTATTTGACATAATGGTGTGTGCACGTGTGTGTGCATTTGTACACTGTGTGTGCAGATTAAAACTAAATTATTAAAGCACTACATTTCCTAACATTGTAGACTTATTTTTTAATTACACCTGCTGATCTACATCTCCAAATCTAACCCCTCTCTTTCCTTCCTTCTGTACTCCTCAAGTGGTTCTATGTTGCTGTGCAATTTTTCCCAACCCAGCCTTTGCTAAAGAATTTCCTTTTTCACCTGCTGACTGTCTAAAATAAAACAAATCAAAGCTAAATATTAACAGTTTGTACATTTTAAAATTAACATTGAATTCAAAACAGTTATTTGAATCTAGTATGCAATTTACTTAAATTCTCGTTACTGAAACAGACGTTCTCTCTACCACAACTGTCCTTAAATGGTTGCGGTATATGAGAAAAGAGTTGCGGAGAATGAGATGCCTCAAAATGTTGTGCTAATAATAGGGAAACTATGACGAGTTAGCTATTTTTTACTCCGTGCATATAATTAAGACTTTAGAAAAGTTCATTTTCACAAAAAAATTGTAAATCTAACAATAATGTAAACATAGAAAACTACCTGTTTCAGTAATGATAATCAAAAAGTCGTGTAACCATTTTAACAGGAGAAAATTTTATATTAAACTGGAGAAATATAAAAGATCTTTTCTGGCAACCATCTTGAAACAACTGACCCATGCGCTCCATTCAAAATTAAACTATTTAAACTCTTTATGCGTTTTTAAACAGTACTTTAAAATGGTTGCGGAGGATAAGAACATCTGTCATGGACGCATCATTTTTCAGCTTTTTCTCATTATCATTATTTATGAAAATTCTGTAAACTATTTGTTCTGTCATGTAAAATAATCTATTAGAACAATTCATTTGTTTTATGCTGAAATTTTCATGCTAATTTGTTTAAATTACCTTATAACACACATTCAAACATACCTGGACATGCTTCAGTAATGAGAATTTCAGTAGAAAATGCAGTAAAATTATCAATTAAATAATGTGGAAATTACCCATTGTGCTTCATAGAGAACAGTTTTGTCTTCATTCTAATGTTTTTTGATTTACCAAATTACAAAGTTTTAGATTTAAAATCTTAAGTGCCATGTTGTTTTAATTGTTTTGTGAGAATAACCCATATATTGCTTAAGGGGGTCAATAATATTGACCTTAAAATGTTTTTTTTTTTTTTTTTTATTAAACTTTTTTTAATCTAGCCGAAATAAAACAAATAAGACTTTCTCCAGAAGAAAAAATATTATCAGATATACTGTGAAAATTTCCTTGCTCTGTTAAACATCATTTGGGAAATAAAATTTCAAAGGGGGCGAATAATTCTAACTTTAACTCTATCAAAGACATAATTTGTTCCTTCATTTTAGTTTGTAACTATTAAATTGTTTTAAATTCAAAATACATCAGTGTAAAACCTACGAATGGTGGAAAAACATATTCTGTAATATTAAAACCTACCCGAGTCTTCACTTTTGCATGGCAAACTTTTTTTTTTTAAACAAACTTATCCCTCTGGTTTTTCCAAACTTTTACAAAAACTTTTCTGCTTTTCCACTGCTGTTGCAATTTCTAGCCAAGAATTATTGTTCACCTGGTTCTCCCTATGATCACGCATGGACAGATCATAAAGATGAAGTGTGTACAGTCATACCCGTTTCAGACAAAATGTCTTCAAAGTGTTTCATATTCAACTCGAATCAAACGTGGCGCCACGCAAACGGTTCAATCGAGTGTCAAAACAACACGTGAGCTCCGCCAGCCGAAATCATGTCGCACGCACTCAAAGCGAACCTCTGCAAACACAGCGATGAGGTCACATTCGCCACGTGCACGGAGTTTAATAACAGAAAGCTGATTGGCTTTTGCATGTTGTTTTCATTTGTAGTTGTAATACTACAAATTACATTAGGAATAGTGAAAAAGAACTACAACACCACGAAAACTAAGCAACAACAAAAAAAAAATTTAAAAAACAATTTAAATGAGCATTAGATGCAGCGTTACATGGACATTGGAAAAATAAGACCTGTGCTAAAATATTTAAGACCTAGAAGAGCAAATTTAAAACTTTAAGGTCTTAAATTTTTTAATTTTAGACTTAAGACCCTGCGTAAACCCAGATCTTTTCTTCCGACATATGCAATCCCATTAACACACCCTTATTGAATTACAACAATGAACAAACTGCACAAAACAAACAGTGATAAAGTAAAGCAAATTAACTATTAAAAAATACACTTTAAAGAAACTCACATTTACGAAAGAAAGCAACATGATATGCTTTAACGCACAGTCTGTCACGCAGCTTTATTGTCTATTTTACGTTTGTTAATGTATTCATTATTTAGGTTAGATATGTTATGTATGGTGTTGTTTATTTAATTGGTCATTAAATCAAATGGAAAATCTAACTATTTTGTTTATTGATTGGTTGGAGCATCAAAAAATAAAATTAAAATAAAGAAGTTAACAACCGCAGATTTGGGACGTGTCTTGCGTGACCATCCGCTCTACCAGATTATTTTGTTCACTCGGTATAGTATTCAAGTATCAAACATTTATATTAAGAAGATATTTAGACTTTTTTTTTATTGGGCTGAATTGGGGTGTTTTTTGTTCTTTGTTAATGAACTGCTAGATGTCTTTCCATTAAATATTTCGATAATAAATTCATGTTTTGACTTTTTCCAAGACTGTAATGTAATTTCCTAAATTATCTAAAGTAGACAATTAAAAAATGCTGTGAAAAGTAGGCTGATAACTTTTTTTGACTGCATATGATTTACTGGTGGTTTTGTCTGACAATATAAAGCTGCAATGAATGCAGTAACATTGTGTTAAACGTGATATGACACCGCATGTTTAATCCTTGTGCTATTTTAAGTGAATGTAAATGGAGTCGGTTCCGGAGTCAATTCCACCAAATCCAATATTAGGAGTCGAGAATCAGAGAGGATTCCACAAAATCCAGAACCGAACACCCCTACCGTCAGATACAAGCAGATGTACAATTTAAAATTGCTCATTTTGTTTAATGTTTAACCGTTAAATTATGTAATAAATTTGTCAAATGTCAGCATTAACAGAAGTCGCAGCACTGTAGACTACCTCTTTGATAGATAAGATAGCACTAATGATAGAAAGACAGGGTTTCATTCATTTACTAAGGCACATTGTCTTTTGTTTTTGTGTGAGTATGTTATACACATTATTATAAAGCCTTTAGAGTTTTGAATGATGTGTTACACATGTCTGTACGATTTCATTAATTTAGATCGACTGGGATGATCAAGTCTTTTTCTGCATAAAATAAATCACAAGCATATACAAACTTTAATGAAGTCTAATTCTGTGATGTGACTATTGCGGATGCACACATTGCAATATATGTGCTCAAATGAGGTATTGTTCAGCCGTACTTCATATAAAGTCATTTGAACGCTAATTAAGATATATACCTTGCATATCTGTAAATACATGGTTTCCGCTTCACTCATTCATTCATCTATGGCAGGGCACCACACCAAAATTTAATCTAGCCATTCATTCTACATTACAGCTACTCATTTAAATTCATTCGCAGTTGTTGTTTATTTAAAGCGGGTTATATTTCACACCAAAGCATGTTAAAAGGTAAGTGAATTATAACAAAGCAAACTTTTCTGTAATCGCAGTAGTGCTGTGCGCTATTTGTTTAACCTTTTAAGGTGACATGCTGACTGAAAGGGGCATCATGATGCGTGAGGCCAGCAAACACGGCGTAGCTTTCAGTTATGACGAACTGGGTTTCATAATTATATTTTATGTATAGATAAAGCTCTATGGTTCTGCATATTTTATCATACTGCATAGGGCTTTATCTTCCTGGAGGTTATAACCATTTCACTTTACATCAGGACACATTAATGCCGCTCTGTAGGTCTTATGGAGACATTCACAAATATTCCTAGCAAATCTAATAAATGTTGGAGACAGGCTACTTGTTACATATACGCACTAAATCGAACTTCAGCAGTGTTTGACAGCGCACAAGAAAATCTGCACTTGAGCAGCGTGTATTTGAAGGCGCGTAAGAAGTTTTGGACTCGAACAGAGACATTCGGCGCTCGAGCACAGAGATACACATGCTCGTATTACATGAATGCGATCTTCGACTTTTGTCGTTGAAATAACACCATTTGGAAGATCTGTGTAAAAGTGCTGCCGCCACAGCTGGAACAAATCTTAAACACTGAAATAATATAATTAAATTAAATGTGTTAAATCTGAGGCTTTAGTCGATGTAAAGTAGTTCAATTTGCATGCAGGATTTGAAGATCAGAATCATATCTGTTTAACAGAGATTCGTGTATGTGCTCAATGTAAATTGAAAGTTTTCAGACATCGGAGCTATGTGATCAGAAAAAACAAATGAAGTGAGCAGGTGTAAACAGGTCCATAAAAACACATTAAACATGAGGAAGACATCAACGTTACCTTAGAGAATGGAGCAACCGGTGTTGGGTAGTATCACAGGCTTTTCACCATCAGTGGTTGTGGCACAAGACCGCAAAAGCAGAACACTAAACAGAGAAAAATAAAACTGTCACAGTCTGTACATAATGCACCGTCATACCATTCAGCATGAGTCAAAATCAGTGCACTAATCATCTCTTGCCCCATCTATTCTCTTAGAAAATGTAGTATTTATTTGATAATATATCTGATGACATTTGACATTCTGAGGAGGATGTACACTCACCAAGTACTTCAGGTATAACAATCCGGACGTGTGTGTGTGTGTGTGTGTGTGTGTGTGTGTGTGTGTGTGTGTGTGCGTGTGTGTAAAAGACATTAACACATGTAAACAATAAAGGTCTCCCATTAGTAAACGTTAGTTAATCCTCTAAAATTAGCAGTGAAAAATTATTAATTATTAATTACTGCTAGTGTAAAAAATACAACTAGATTTTATAATGAACTATTTAATAAAACGTTCTTTACTTGGTGATTTTAATCAACTAACGTAAAGTTGACTAACTTAGCCTCATTGTACAGTGTTAACGATAAACATGGCCAATAAACAGAACATTATAAATCTACATCTCGTGCATGAAACAGGCCAGATTGACCTGAAAATAGCAATGTTTGAAAATAAACCAGATTTACGCATTTGATCCTGTGATGAACATCTCTACAATAACCCGAAAGACTCTCTACAAGTTTACATGATAAACGTGGTTAATCGACAGTGCATTTCTCGAAATTTCGACGATTTGATTTATCAGGCGAAGACCGCCATTATGCTTAATGTACGCGATAGAGCTTACCTTAGGTTGTCCGTCAGTCGTCACTTCACCTCAATGCTGTGGCAAAACAGAAGCAGTTAGTTGACACCGAGTAAAATTATTGAGATAATTATCTTTATATTCCGTAACGAAGCTCAAAACATCCCGCGTCTCTAAAGTCTCCCACTGAGCGCTAACGTTACAGGCCGTTCATTTCTAGTCTAAAATGGCGCGCAAAAGCACCACAGACAGTGTTATCTGGTGAACACTTTCAAATGACACACAGTGCACATAACTATATATACATATATAAACACGATTACATAACTGATGTAAATTGACATCGCCACTTACCGAATCCGTTGGATGAGCGATAGAACGCGCGCGCGGCCTCGTGTCGTGACGGTGCTGTTTACAAACGAGTCTGCTCGGCTCTTTGAATCGGTTCGTGAATCGGCTCGTCAATGATAATATTCGGATCCCGCCAGAAAATAATTCGTTTTTTTGTAATAATAATGTAAAACACAACTGATTAACATTTCTTTCTTCTGCTCGACCACACGCGCTTTCCTAAAATTGATGAATCAATGTTGCCAGATTTTCCAATAAAATAAAATGTGTAAAATGACACAGGCGGGTATTGAACATTTGAGCTGTTTTGCTACGAAACGCTCGCCCACAGGTATGTTCTCGAGACCGCCACACATCTAAAACCAACCAACCAGTTTATGCTGATTTAGTAGATGAGAAACCCTATGCTGGATTCAGTGACTGGCACACATCTCCCCACTACTGCGGTGAAGGCTGTCAGATCAGTGTCGTGTGTGTGTGTGTGTGTGTGTGTGTGTGTGTGTGCGTGTGTGTGTGTGTGTGTGTGTGTGTGGTAACAGCCATCACGCGCGCGCTCGTCATAATCAATATGAATATGCCGATCAAACTGAACACAATCTTACACCAACAACACATGACAGCAACGCATTGATAAGAACAAATAATCATATTAGATTACAAACAACCCAGCGAGTTGTTTAGCACGTGTGCATCGCTGCTGTTATGTTTACACGTGTAATATTTGAGGCAATTTAAACCAAAATACACAGCGACACTCTATCAAACACATCTACAATGATAAGGAACATGGCTACTTACTGCGTTATTAACGCACAGCAATCCCACATGAAGAAAGGACGGACTTTGGAGGAATAAACAATGCGAGGAGCGCTCCGTCATACAGCCCTGGACATGTCTGAACACGTTCCGCTCACGCATGCGCGAGGCAGGCGGTCTATTTCACAAAATGGCGATCGAGACCGGAAGTAGGGAAAACTTTGATCCAGTGTCATGACAAATCGGGTCCCCCCTGCAATGGTAAAGTCTAGATCATATATAAGGCCGGCCGGAAGTGCGACGTGCACATTAATAAAGCAGCATTTTTTAATGACACTGTATAACAATAAGTCATATTTTTACAGTACTGTGACGGTTGGGTTTAGGGTTGGGGTGGGAATAGGTGTTAAAAAATACAATTTCTTGGGTAATTTAATAGATAACATAAATAATACTCTGTACAACAACAGTACAGTAATTAATATTTTTACAGTACTGTGACTGTTGGGTTTAGGGTTGGGGGTAGACGTTAATATAATACAATAAATGGGAAATTTAATAAATAATATAAATAATTCTCATTAACTTCCGGCCGCAAATGTATCCGATCTAGCAAAAACCCACTGCAATCGAGTCCGCTTAGGACCCCAATGGATCGTCATTGTCTGCATTGTATGCCTGATCAAAAACTATTGTACTTCTCCACATACTTTGATGTTTTATGTATTTATATGTAGCATTATATATTTACATAAGTGGTAGCATGTCGTAGGTTATCTAAAATAAAAGCTTTACACATGGCTTTAGTTGTACATCAGTATACGAAATACATAATTTAAAATAGTTTTATGTCATTATAACGCTCTTTTAATCTACACAAATTTAAACGAGTCGATCGCGCCTCTCATTCATTCACATAGATATTTACATTAGATGTCGCCTACCCTGTTGTCTATTGGAAGGAATGCGTCAATATAGCCACCATGTTAGTACAGGGTAGCGTTCCTTTGAAATGAATGCGCCAGAGACATATACACATATCTATGATCGGGAGTTTTCCTGCTGGTCAGTATGCAAATATTTAATTAAATCACGAAAATTATAATTGTACATCACTTTTCTACATGGATGGATCAGTGACTGCACAGGCATTGCTGATAGAGAGTGTGTGTGCGTGTGTGTGTGTGCATGGACATGTATTATCCTCACTCCCTGTTTAATTTGATCTAATCCATGTCCTGAAACCCCCCCCCCCCCCTTCTCCTGCTTTCACTACTCATGCTAACGGAGGGAGCGATTCGTTTGAATGAATCTCCGTTATGAACGACTCGTTCACTGAGCTGACAATAATACACATTTCTGGCAGCGCCGCATCTTGTTGTCATATTTCATTTACATTGTTTGCTCATTTTATTCAACAAAACTAGCATAAGCCGAGT
The DNA here is from genome assembly GCF_903798145.1 of Danio aesculapii. Taxonomy (NCBI): domain Eukaryota; kingdom Metazoa; phylum Chordata; class Actinopteri; order Cypriniformes; family Danionidae; genus Danio; species Danio aesculapii. The sequence goes on from NC_079441.1 coordinate 41,923, forward strand.
GTTTAGTGTGAGTTGGTGCTACTCATAGGCGGAGCGTGTGTAAGGCTGGGGAAGGCTTAGCCTCCCCCTGGCCAGAGATCACGGAGATAGCAGCAAAGAAAAAATGCATTAAAAACATGTAACGGGTGTATGGCGTAATAAGATTGTAATATAATGTTGATGATTAACACAACACTTTAGCCATTGTAAGTTTGTCAATAAAATATAAAGTCCCCCTCCGCACAAAAATGGAACTGTCCACCCCCGCACGTTGCACTGATGAGCGCTGTTTATTACTGGAGTTAGCAGCTGCTCTGAAAACCAAACCAAGTGCTGGCCAGCGGACTATACCGATTTGCTGGTCAAGGACATCAGTAATAAAATGACAAATGAGTATTATAATAATATATTATAATATATAATAATAATAATATATACACTGGTTTAACTTGTTTTCAGCATTAACTGAAATTGGTAGTTTGATTGTAGCGTAGTCTAGCCTATAGTGGAGTAATCTTGTTTAGGCAATCAATTGGAGTTTTACATTTTAAAGGTCAAATATTTATTGCTGAATTACAAGTTCGGTTTTCAACTGGCCTCGTGAAAAAGAGAATGATTTCGTACTCTCAGGGCCGGCGCATTCAGAGGCAACCTAGGGCGGTAAAATAGTCAGGGTTGCGTCCTCTCTGATATTAATTATTATTATTATTATTATTATTAATGCTAATTAAAGCAACAAGGAGTAATAATTTCATTAAAATCTGCATAAAGTATTAAATAAATATTTAAAAACTAAGTATTTAACAGTGTTTAATAAATGCTGTCTTGATGAACAGAATTTTAATTCGATTTTTAAAAGTAATAATAATAAGAAATAAATAAACTGACCCCAAACTTTTGAAACTGTGTAGATCAGTGTGTTAATTTATTAAAATAATGTAATGTGCGTGTTGAATATAATCGACGTTTGTTGATAGGCGGTGCTTTTGTTAAAACCTCTTTTTGGTCAGTCGCAAATCTTTTTAAATGCATTAAAGGGCAGCGCAAATATTAGCCTTACCCTGGAGTTTGTTCACCCTCCGCCTATGGTGCTACTTTGCCTTATAGTGAATGCAGTAAGTGACTGTATTATTATCAATAACGCTACTTGTGGAGCACATAAGCTTATAACATGTAAAAAACGAAATCTTACCTATGAAGTGTTCTGCCTTTATGCTTTGTTTTCTTTGTTTGCTCTTTACTTCACCTGTACACAGTGCTAAAGTCCAGCTTCTTCACGTTGTCACACTGTCTTGACTGGTGCAGTTAAATGACATTTGTCCTGGGAGACCTGTACAAATGTGGCGGCGCTATTGACGCATATTCTGGGTCCATATGCGATATCTAGTGTATATATCTATGGTTCATTCATTGTCATAATAGAGTGGAGGAATTATGACGCCAATTTGCATGCAAAAACCCGGAAGCGAGTTAGCATTTTAGCAGCTCAGGTTCCCTTGTCCCGAAGTCAATGGGTTTTCAGTAAAATCGTTTAATTAAGGTCCGTGGCTAAAACAAACTGAAGATACTTTCACGTTTTGTTCTACGACAAAACACAGCTCACTTGATTCATCAGCTACAGCTCACTCTTGGTTTATTTAATCGGTTACGCTTCTTTAAAAAGACGGCTGCTATCAAGTTTGACTACAGGCGGTGTCGGAGACACTATACGTCATCCAGCTGAACTGGTCTGGAGCGCAGCCCGCTTGTGTTGGGCATTTGGATTAGTCTGTTATTGAAGTATTTTCATGAATATAGTATTTTATGGTTTGTAGTATTTTTTTCTAATTGGTAAGTCATCTTGTGTGTAGATAATTCCTTCACTTGTAAAGACATTAATTTGTTGATTATTTAATTAAACAATATTAAGGGGATACTGCTCACCAGTGCAGCCTGTCTTTCTTGCTCTCAGTAATGCAAACATGTGAATAAATGTGTAAGAAATACACACATGTTAACTGTCACTTTAACGTGATCAATACATTACAGTACATTCAGTGAAATAGACTTAAACATCCACTAGCGCCGTCAGTAGCAACAGGCTGGCGCAGAAAATCCATTAAAAATATTGGGGTAATATAAACTGTCATATTTTAAAGACATGGCGGGGGAAACGGATAATAATGCAGTGCTTCTTGTCCGATCTGAGACCCACTTCATATCATATATCTAACAGGCAGTGAAGATCACGGATTTTTAAAGAAATCAGATCTTAAATGTGACAATTGTGTAATGGAAAGACAGTTCACTGAAGCCCTTGGCCTGCCTGGCTGAAAATTAAAAGTTTGTGTGCATATAGCCCATTAGAGGAATAAATGACCAAAATCAAATAAAAAACTTAGAGAGTTTTAAAATAAAGGTTAAAGGTGCAGTAGGTGATCTGCCATAATGCTAACAGGTTAGCATATTTTTGAAACACTTTTTTTGTCATTCAGCAGTTAGAAAACTTTATAGTACTTTATAATACTGCAAATCCCAACAACAAAATCCTGTACTATATCTAGCAGGCTTCAGTTGTGTAGTTAGCCAGCAAAACTTGTCATAATGTGCAATATTTCATGCATGCAAGGATCGCTGGTCTCACTCTCGCACACGCTTTATCCTAAAGCCACTACTGTATGCTTAGTGCTCGGCCGGCGGTGTGCAGGAATTACACTTATTACTGAGCCACTGACATGCTATTTCAGGGCCAATATTCAGAGTAGCAGTAAACAGTATAGGGAGCGCGTCACAGGCTGTTATTGATCAGAAATGACCCAATGTGAATATAAAAGCTCCTTCAGCTCAGTAAAGCAGGCAGAATAGCGATATTTACTGATGTTCTGTTGTTAAACTCAATATAAATCTACATTATCGATGCTGTAAAAGGTCCTTATGAAACTGAGAATAGTCACATCAATCTTTCACCAGAGGATTTTAGTGGCTGAACAACACTTCTGTGCAGATAACCCATTCATAACAACCCAATCTACATCAGCTCTGAGTGACTAAAAGAGTTTTAACACAGAACATTACCTGTCTAACAGAAACACTTCAGCCATGGTGTCGTCCTTCCTCCTGCGGGCAAAACTCACTCTAATATTGATTCAGGAGTTTAAATAGTGTTGATTCAGCATCTGCTTTTACCGCTGTGACTCGTGTCCACGGCGTCCGTCGTGCAAATGACGGATCTGTGTGAACAGAGGTGCGCAGCTGTACAAATCTACATTAGCTGACAGTTTGAGCTACTCATCAGAATTATGGGAATTAACGGTCTGACTAATTTGAACTGGATGAACATGTTTTAGTCTTCTGCATCACCCAGAATATAAAAACACATATAAACACATTTAGATCATTTACTGTAATCAGTACTATTGGACTGTGAAGAGACTTTCAACCAGCACAACAACACGTGTCAGCAGAGAATCACCTACTGCACCTTTAACCCAAAACCTGTTTACCGTGAGTCTATGTCTGTTCCAAACACCTGATAAGAGTTTGTTTAACTACATTTAATGAATCAAAAGGCATTTTCAACATTTGTAAACCCTGGAATAGAAAATAATATTAGAAATGATATAAATGTTGTATGTATATATATTTATATATATATATATATAGTTCTTATTTGACAAGATTTATTGATATTTATTTCTTTAAGTTGAAGTTACCTGTGGGATCCGTGATCAGTTCAGCATGGCTCAGTGCTCCAGAGACTGCAACTGTTTCTCAATATGCGCTCTTCAGCGTTCTGGTGTAACATCATCAACTGCCAAAGTTCAGTTCCAAAACTCAAGACCGCAAGAACAGAGGACGCCTGAAAGGTCTTGATATTGAGGATGCACAGATGGAGGAAGTCCCGGAGATCATTGCGACTGAATAAAGGAGGTGGGAAGTGCTGCATTTATATAGAATTATTAATAAAGTTCAGAGATATAACTTATGTGTCTCAGAAGTTTCCCAAAATGAGACGGGGAAAGTAAACATTGACATATTAATAAAGGATTTTATCCATAATGGTAGTCAGTTGAACTGTATTTATTTGACTCAGCAGGATCCAGCACTTAATCATATTTATAGTGTGTGTGACAGAGGTGGGACAAAGTCATTGTTTGGCAAGTCATAAGTAAGTCTCAATTCATTGCCCTCAGGTCCCTACTCAAAGGCCAACAAGTCTCAAGTCAAGTCCAAAGTGCTACGCTTTGACTTTTGAGTATTTTTAACAGAATAATAAAATGTATACAGATTATATATGGTTGTAAGATCTCTATTTATTAAACAAAGCTTTTTTATGAAAGAACATTGATACAAATGCCATTTTCTGAACAGTGCTGCGTCTCGTCTCCACAGCATATTGCAAAACAGGTCTGAAAAACTGAACCAGCTTTCTGCAATTCTCTTCACCTAAAATTATTGTTTCAAAACTGGAATATTTCCTTAAACTGAAAACTATGCCTTCACTCTCAAAACATGTACTTGGATGAAGAGAGGATCCAAAATATAGTCCTTCAAACAGTTTTACTTAAATGTTTCACCTCAACAATATACTTTTCAGTATGTATGTTTAACTCCTCTCAGAAGTGTAACCTTTTCAAACATGTCTTCACTTTATAAAAGAAAATCACACCCCAAAAATCAGCGTCCTGACTCTCCAAAACTCACACACTATCCAGTTTTGCAGAACAGTCTTTTTTAAAGTTTTCAAAGATGTTTAATGTAAGCTTCCGGTCCTTCAACTATTCTTCTTCCTCTGTGTTGTCATTCTTGAATGAAGGCCCGGACACAGTATTTGGTTAAACCAGGGGTGGGCAAACTCGGTCCTGGAGGGCCGGTGTCCTGCACAGTTTAGCTCCAACTCTAATCAAACACACCTGCTTATGGATTTCTAGTGATCTTGAAGACACTGATTAGCTTGTTCAGGTGTGTTTGATTAGTGTTGGAGCTAAACTGTGCAGGATAACTGTGCAGATAACTGACACACACGAACACTCCAACACACACACAATAACTGACACACACGAACACTCCAACACACACACAATAACTGACACACACGAACACTCCAACACACACACAATAACTGACACACACGAACACTCCAACACACACGATAACTGACACACACGAACACTCCAACACACACGATAACTGACACACACGAACACTCCAACACACACACAATAACTGACACACACGAACACTCCAACACACACACAATAACTGACACACACGAACACTCCAACACACACACAATAACTGACACACACGAACACTCCAACACACACGATAACTGACACACACGAACACTCCAACACACACGATAACTGACACACACGAACACTCCAACACACACACAATAACTGACACACACGAACACTCCAACACACACACGATAACTGACACACACGAACACTCCAACACACACACAATAACTGACACACACGAACACTCCAACACACACACAATAACTGACACACACGAACACTCCAACACACACACAATAACTGACACACACGAACACTCCAACACACACACAATAACTGACACACACGAACACTCCAACACACACGATAACTGACACACACGAACACTCCAACACACACACAATAACTGACACACACGAACACTCCAACACACACACAATAACTGACACACACGAACACTCCAACACACACACAATAACTGACACACACGAACACTCCAACACACACGATAACTGACACACACGAACACTCCAACACACACGATAACTGACACACACGAGCACTCCAACACACACGATAACTGACACACACGAACACTCCAACACACACACGATAACTGACACACACGAACACTCCAACACACACACAATAACTGACACACACGAACACTCCAACACACACGATAACTGACACACACGAACACTCCAACACACACACAATAACTGACACACACGAACACTCCAACACACACGATAACTGACACACACGAACACTCCAACACACACACGATAACTGACACACACGAACACTCCAACACACACACGATAACTGACACACACGAACACTCCAACACACACGATAACTGACACACACGAACACTCCAACACACACACAATAACTGACACACACGAACACTCCAACACACACAATAACTGACACACATGAACACTCCAACACACACAATAACTGACACACACGAACACTCCAACACACACGATAACTGACACACACGAACACTCCAACACACACGATAACTGACACACACGAACACTCCAACACACACGATAACTGACACACACGAACACTCCAACACACACAATAACTGACACACACGAACACTCCAACACACACAATAACTGACACACACGAACACTCCAACACACACGATAACTGACACACACGAACACTCCAACACACACAATAACTGACACACACGAACACTCCAACACACACAATAACTGACACACACGAACACTCCAACACACACACAATAACTGACACACACGAACACTCCAACACACACGATAACTGACACACACGAACACTCCAACACACACACAATAACTGACACACACGAACACTCCAACACACACAATAACTGACACACACGAACACTCCAACACACACAATAACTGACACACACGAACACTCCAACACACACGATAACTGACACACACGAACACTCCAACACACACACAATAACTGACACACACGAACACTCCAACACACACAATAACTGACACACACGAACACTCCAACACACACAATAACTGACACACACGAACACTCCAACACACACACAATAACTGACACACACGAACACTCCAACACACACAATAACTGACACACACGAACACTCCAACACACACAATAACTGACACACACGAACACTCCAACACACACAATAACTGACACACACGAACACTCCAACACACACACAATAAATAAATCATCTCTGCAATCTTAACTAAAATGAATTCATGGTGCTGTTTAAACATCGCTAAATAACATTCACATGTTGTATCATAATATAGTAGGTGACTGCTTATACCGTAGCTTATACCGCCGCCGTTTTAAATGGGCAAGCACGTGTTTTTAATGTATGACCGCAGTTTGTAAATATATTCTGTAATGGACAGAAATATCCTATACAGCAGCTGTAAATATGCTACTGAATAAATGAAGATGAAACGATAAAACATAGCATTATGAGTTCTTCATTAATCATAAAAAATGTGTTAACATGCTTTATTATCATTGTAAACTTGTTAAGTGCAATGAGGATTCATTTTGGAAAAACATTTTGAGACTACTAAAATGAAAGCACAAACATTCAGTCCAAATAAGTATGCCTAAATAAATAAATAAAGCAGTCTTTTAGCCTAAATATAGAGATGTTCAGTGTTTGCTATTTTAATAGGACTAAGACTGTCATTAAGCTAACCCTAACCCTAATCCTAACCCTAACCTAACCCTAACCCTAACCCTAACCCGCAGGGTTCATTTCCGCTAAAAACCCTTTCCCCTTTAGCAGGAATGAACACTAGGCAGATAAGCGCATATACAGACAGGTGGATGAAGGGATGAATGAATGGATGGATGGATGGATAGATGGATAGATGGATGGATAGATAGATAGAGGGATGGATGACGAGTCCGACGACACCTCGTTGATGCAAATCGGGCCCAGGCCTGGAGAGATACAGCCCCACCAGTCTGGGCCAATCAGAGCCAATATGCTAATAAGGGTGGCACATAATGAGGGTGGAACTCGTTTTCACACCCTTACCTATGCGCAGGCCCCGCCCCCCTTCCCTCTAAACCCCAAACCCCAACCCCCAAGGCCCCAAACCCTGACCCTTTAACCCCAAACCCCCACCTAGGCCCAAACCCTGACCGACATGACCCTTGACCTCGAGACTGAATCACCACCCCCCCACAAACCCTTGACCCTAAACACCCCCCCATAAGTCGGCCTCATCAGCGCCCCCCGCAGGGTTCATTTCCGCTAAAAACCCTTTCCCCTTTAGCAGGAATGAACACTAGGCAGATAAGCGCACATACAGACAGGTGGATGAAGGGATGAATGAATGGATGGATGGGTGGATGGATAGATGGATAGATGGATGGATAGATAGAGGGATGGATGACGAATCCAACGACACCTCGTTTATGCAAATAGGGCCTAGGGTCGGAGAGGTACAGCCGTACCAGTCTGGGCCAATTGGATCCAATATGCTAATGAGGGGGCAAAACAACAAACCAACGAGAGGGGGTGAAACGCGCTGCCATGACGAGTCCGACGACACCTCGTTGATGCAAATCGGGCCCAGGCTTGGAGAGATACAGCCCCACCAGTCTGGGCCAATCAGAGCCAATATGCTAATGAGGGTGGAACATAATGAGGGTGGAACTCGTTTTCACACCCTTACCTATGCGCAGGCCCCGCCCCCCTTCCCTCTAAACCCCAAACCCCAACCCCCAAGGCCCCAAACCCTTTAACCCCAAACCCCCACCTAGGCCCAAAGCCTAACCAACGCGACCCTTGACCTCGAGACTCAATCACCCCCCCGCACAAACCCTTGACCCTAAACCCCCCATAAGTCGGCCTCATCAGCGCCCCCCGCAGGGTTCATTTCCGCTAAAAACCCTTTCCCCTTTAGCAGGAATGAACACTAGCCAGATAAGCGCATATAGACAGGTGGATGAAGGGATGAATGAATGGATGGATGGACGGATGGATGGGTGGATGGATAGATAGATAGAGGGATGGATGACGAATCCAACGACACCTCGTTTATGCAAATAGGGCCTAGGGTCGGAGAAGTACAGCCGTACCAGTCTGGGCCAATCGGATCCAATATGCTAATGAGGGGGCAAAACAACAAACCAACGAGAGGGGGTGAAACGCGCTGCCATGACGAGTCCGACGACACCTCGTTGATGCAAATCGGGCCCAGGCTTGGAGAGATACAGCCCCACCAGTCTGGGCCAATCAGAGCCAATATGCTAATGAGGGTGGAACATAATGAGGGTGGAACTCGTTTTCACACCCTTACCTAACCCTAACCCTAACCTAACCTAACCCTAACCCTAACCCTAAACCTAACCCAAAAACACCAAAACCAAAAACAGAATCAACAACACAAAAACACGTCCTCATCAAGCCGTAAGCCCGAAGCCCAGACAAGGCCAACCTCCTACACAGGAGGTAGAAGATCAATGCTCTTATGGTATATAGTCAGACAAGCGTGGGCCCGTGCACGCAGCCTCAATCTCCCTACCTCAACCCGCCCTAGACAAAGTGCTAGGATGGGGGGAGTTGTTGTAATTTTTTCTAAACCTAACCCTAACCCTAACCCTAATTTAGTAATTTATAATTGTAATATATAGTTATTAATCAGTGTAATTTATAAATCTATAAGTTATTTAGTTCTTTGTCGATTTAGGCATATAGGCCGAGTATCAGGCCCGGCGCTACGGCGCGGGGGGGGGGGGGGGGGGGGGGGCAAAGGGGGGCCTCAGAAAGAATTTGTGCGCCCCCCAGTTTTCACAAAGGATTGTTTACTCAAAACTGAAAATTCTTTTTATCAGTAATTACTAACACTCTAGTCATTCCAACCTTCAGAACACACATTTAGATATTTTATCATATGAACTAGAATTAAATAGAATATGAAATAATTAAATTATGAAAATTGTGAGATTAAAGCTAGGCCTACAGTGCAGAGATCTAGGGTGCGTTTTCTAAAACCATCGTTAGCCAACTAAGGTCGCAAGTTCCGTCGTTACAAGCGTAGT